>NC_044035.1:43233427-43483561 GCF_901765095.1 Microcaecilia unicolor | reverse complement strand
CCTTGTGACTCTGGGCAAGTCACTTAACCCTCCATTGCCCCATGTAAGGGTACAAATGTAACAAAAATAAAATAGATACCATTGGAGATTCTAAATGGACTGTTGCTACTATTTGTGATTCTACATGGAATGTTGCTACTATTGGAGATTCTACATGGAATGTTGCTAGCAACATTCCATGTAGAAGGCTGCGCAGGCTTCTGTTTCTGTGAGTCTGACGTCCTGCACGTACGTGCAGGACGTCAGACTCACAGAATCAGAAGCCTGCGCGGCCACATTGGTGGAATAGCAACATTCCATGTAGAATCACAAATAGTAGCAACAGTGGAGGAGTGGCCTAGTGGTTAGGGAGGTGGACTTTGGTCCTGAGAAACTGAGTTCGATTCCTACAGGCACAGGCAGCTCCTTGTGACTCTGGGCAAGTCACTTAACCCTCCATTGCCCATGTAAGCCGCATTGATCCTGCCATGAGTGGGAAAGCGCAGGGTACAAATGTAACAATAATAAAATAGATGCTATTGGAGATTCTACAAGGAATGTTGCTACTATTGCAGATTCTACATGGAATGTTGCTATTCCACTAGCAACATTCCATGCAGAAGGCTGCGCAGGCTTCTGTTTGTGAGTCTGACGTCCTGCACGTACGTGCAGGACGTCAGACTCACAGAAGCAGAAGCCTGCGCGGCCACATTGGTGGAATAGCAACATTCCATGTAGAATCACAAATAGTAGCAACAGTGGAGGAGTGGCCTAGTGGTTAGGGTGGTGGACTTTGGTCCTGAGGAACTGAGTTCAATTCCCACTTCAGGCACAGGCAGCTCCTTGTGACTCTGGGCAAGTCACTTAATCCTCCATTGCCCATGTAAGCCGCATTGAGCCTGCCATGAGTGGGAAAGCGCGGGGTACAAATGTAACAAAAAAATAAATAAATAAAAATAAGAGAGGGGTATACAAATGTGTTAACAGAAGGGTATACAAATTTGTTAACGGGAGGGGGGAGGTATGTTAATGTGTTAACAGAGGGGAATTTATTTATTTATTACATTTGTATCCCACATTTTCCCCACATAGCAGTAGGCTCAATGTGGCTTACAGGTTCCGGAGAGGAGAGTACCAACTCCAGGAATATATACATGGAAAATAGAGTAACAGTAGGTGCAAGGAAGCTGATAAGGTTCCGGAAAAGATAATACAACTCTGGACGAATATATAGTAGCATATAGAGAAAAGTAATCCCAATGAGGCTGATAAGTCTCTGGGGATGGGACTACAGATTCTAGTGAGCAATACAGAGTAGAATGAGGGTAGAAGTACACTTAATATAACTGGAGTGGTAAAATTCGTACAGTTTGAAGTAATAGGATTATGTGGAAGGGGTATTGTTCATTTCTTAGATCGAAAGATGTGATGCAGTGTTCATGAATTAGTTAGGGTCTGCTGGGTAGGCTTCCGGTAGAGGTGAGTCTTGAGGTCTCTTTGAAATTTTAGATGGGTGTTCACAGTTCTAATGTTTCTAGGTAAAGCGTTCCAGAGCATTAAACAGGAGCTGGACAGCAATAAACATAGAACAGGCCCACCAAGAAGTTGTACTTGCAAGAATGTGTCTACCTTGCTCACTGGTCACTGATTAACACACCTCTTGCTGGTCCAGTGGACTTGTCCAGGGGGGGGGGCATACATTTCCTTCTACACTGCAGCTCATGGGTCCTTGAAATTGGGTTGCAGCTAAGTGACCTCGGCTCAACGACAAGTCTCTGGTCTGCAGCACACAAGGTCACAGATTTAAATCCTAGAAAGTTTCACAGTCCGTTGGCTCACCAAGGGATATACGAATGTGTTAACAGAAGGGCATACAAATTTGTTAAGAGGGTATATGAATGTATTAACAGATGGGTATACAAATGTTTTAACAGAGGGGTTAATAGAAGTGCAGGTGAATATGTTAACCGCGAAGTATATGATTTTAACAAAGGGGTGTATGAATGTATTAATCTGGTTTCTGGTTTCATTACAGATTCCCAAGGAGGCTTCCATCTAAAGCCAGCAGATGACTCATTGAATGAGACGAATCTACTGAAGGCAGAAATGGAAAGGCTGAAAGTGTCTGACTCAAAGCTCAGTAAACGCACACATTCCAAGAACTATACTCCTCTTGAAGATGTGCCAGTAGATGCCTACGCTCTGCAAAGCCCTCCCTTCCAGGCTGCAGCCACCGGTCTCACCAGACCTAACTGGTTGCTAACAGAATCACTGAAAACTTTCAAGCTTTCTGAAAGCTCTAAGACTCCAAAACTGCAACAAAGCTACAACCCAGTCTGTTCAGGACGAAGAGGGCTCCTTGCGTGCTACTGAAAATGGGGGTGATGCACATGATAAAGGGAAACCAGGCACCCCAAAATCAACTCGGAAAACACCACATGCTAAAGCAAGAAATCAAGGCCACCGTTATCTCAGATCTTTGAGGGTTCTATTCCTGTCAGTGGTCTACCCAAGAGGTCCAGCTGCTGCCAGTGACTGGGTGATAAAATCTGATGAACCATCCCAGACCTGCCACAGTAAGAGGGGAGAAGAGGTGTATGAGCTGACAACTGTCACTGTCTCAAACAGAGACAGTCCTTGGGTGGGTTTATGTCAAAACATCAAAAGTAGGAATATTTAAGTAAAAGAAAACTTGACTAATGAAAAGGTTTATCTAGAAAACCTAAGTTCAGATAAACATTTCGCTCTGTGTTAATTTCAGAAGATTAAAATGTGAAGTGCTTGGGTACTTAACTTTTCAAGAGTATTGAAAATGGCCATCATTTGAAATATGGTAAAAAATACCTAATATAAAAGAGTGTAACCATACTCTTAATCACAGAACAAAAAAATAACACAAAAAAACATCATTATACAGACAATAACAATATTTTGGCGTGCGTTGGGCGCGCATAGATGCTGTACTCAGCTTAGTAAAAGGGCCCTGTGTAATCTGTTGAAGCCCTCTGTCCTTGCTGCTGTTAAAATATCCCTCAAATTTTGCAACATGATTGATATCTGGTAGATATAGTGGCAAAACGATGAGGTGGAAAGAATGAAAAATGAAAGTGAGATAGTAAAAGTAGTTGTTTTCACTCAGCCCAGACTTTGCTCTGTTTTCTGCAGGGATTAGTGGCTCGGGAGGAATCGAGTCCAAAGTGCAGCCCGTGGTGAAGGTCGATCACGTCTTTCCCGGAGGAGCAGCATTCATAGAGCGGCCATCTCAAGGTAAAGAATCTGGTTAGGGTTATGACTCAGAGCATCACCAGTTCAGTTTATCCTTTCTGCCAGTAATTGCAGCTGCCTTCTGTCTGGAACTAAAACCACACTAAAAGAAAAATACTTTTATACCGTAATTAACCATATCAGTTCTATGCGGTTTACACATAAAATAGTACACATTTTTACTGCGGCTGGTAAAAGGCTGTCCTTTTTTCCCCAAAAAGAAATGGCCGTGCAGTAAGTGACCCACCTACGCGTGGCCGTTTCGGGGGGGGGGGGGAGCACTTACCGCCACCCATTGAGGTGGCAGTAGGGCTCCCGTGCTAATCCAGCGGTAACCGGGCAGCCACGTGGCACTGTCTGATTACCACCGGGTAAGCACTGGCACTACAAACATAGAAAATATTTTTGTAGCGCCAGAAATGGCACATACTGGGGGGTGGGGGGCCTCCTGCGGTAGCCCAGTAGTAGTTCCAGAATGGCGAGCAGTGAGCCCAAATTGGGCTTACCGCCGCATAGTAAAAGGGCCCCTAAATGCTAAGAAGCCCCAGGGCCCCGTGGTAATGAAGTGTTTTGCATACATTTGCATGCTTTGCATCGCAGTACTATATGTACCACTGTAAATATTGATGTATGTTACGGTAATATAACACACATTATTGCTGCTTTGCATGCAGTAAGGAATAATCTGTTACATACCTTAATCACTACCCCCCCATAGTTCATAGGCTTTTTCTATAGTGTTCACCTGTCCCTCCTCTAAGTGTTCAGTTTGCTTGCAATAATACCAGTAGATCTTGCATATATGAAGAACTGTATGTATTTTTTGAAATCCTCTTTGAACAAAAGGTGCTGTATACTTTTATTGTTATTTATTTGAGCAGTTTTATAGTCCACTAATCCAAAAATCTATTTGTCTGTATTAGTATTATTATCACATTGTTTCCTTCCTGTGCTTTCTCCCTCCCAAACCATTCTATCCTTCCTCCTTCTAATGTACACATAATTATTTCTGAACAGACCAGGATTATAAAATGTGCTTCACTCCTGTTTAGAGAGAGAGAATTTAATTACCATTCACATATGTGGACATTAGCACAAAGGGTCATCGTGGAGGAGGAGACAATGAAGTATTCGGGATGATTTCTCCCAAACAAGAAAATCATTGTTCTGGTTAGAAGAATCAGTACACCATAAGCATATTAATCTACACGGTTATTTCTGGTTCTTAACGATGACGTTCACCCAACAAAGGGTCATTGTTCAAGCAGTTTCTGCCACTGTAATCAATAACTTTCAACTGCCCATGAGTTAGCCTGTAATTCCTTTCCATCAAGAGTCCCGCCCCCAAGGGATACTTTCAACAACAATACGTTGCTAGTTCCTATAAGAGTCCTATTGTTTGTGTGACTAGCCACCCATGGCAAGCAGGGCGTGTGACTGGAAATGAAGTGGTGAAGCTAATTTAAAAATGCAGGTAATCTGTTTCATCACCGAATGACAGGTAATCATCTTCCCTCCCCCACCCCCCCATATCAAGTAGAACTAGGATCAGATGCCTGTTGCACATACACTGAATGAAACGCACCATCTCACACTGTTAAGATACATCTCAAGCATGAAGAGGTTGACTCCTTTCTTCCACAACAATGTCTTCAAAGAAGAAAGAAATCCAATCCTAAAAGGGTGTTTCTCTAAAGGCACAACCATGATATCCTTGGTCACATACAACTCTTGTTCACCCATTCATTGCCTAGCATTTCAAACCAAACACCAGAACAAGAACATGGAGCTTGGTTTCATGATGCTCCTTTCATTGATTGTCTCCACAATACATGAAGCTTCTTTTCGCACTTTTTACCTTACAACCAACATCGTTGCTATATAATTCATTAGAACAGAAAAACTGATTACTGTACAACCTGAAGGTGCAGTTTCTCAGCTGTGCGTAAAAGTGTAAAGTCTACAGGAGAGCTGAGGCATGGGTATTAAGTGCCCTAGGCAAACCTTTAGCCTTGCACAGGGCTGCTGAGAAACACAGCCAGGCCCGGGGCAAGACTGGACCACTGCGCGCTTCCCCTTCCCCAGGCCGCAGCTCCTGCACCTGCACCTTTCTGTCTCCGAGTCATTGCTGCACTGCTCCCGTCGCTCTGTCCTCTCCTGCTCCAGTGCTCCTGTGTGCCGGGATTCAGGACCCGGATGATTGCATTAAGGAGTAATCTGATTACATTAACGCGTTAATGTAATCATCCGGGGTCCTGGGTGGCACGCAGGAGCAGGAGAGGACAGACCCAGAAGTAGGCAAGAAGAAACTTGCCAGCGCCGGTCCCAAGCCCGGACCCCACCTTGGAGGCAGGGCCCGGGGAAGTTTGCCCCCCTAGTCCCCTCTCGCGGCGGCCCTGCCCTTGCACCCCTTCCAGTTATCATTAGGCCCCTCAGCTGCCCTCCCCCAATATCATGATTATTCCAACACCACCCCTTCCCAGAATAATCTGGGTAAATGGTCTATTTGAAAACTGTATAAAAATAAAGGGAAAATGACAGAAATTACAGCAAAAATATCAAAATCTTAACAAAGCATCTGTCATTAAGAGAGTGCTGAGTAAGATAAATGTTCACAATATCATTCCACATTTACTCCAAAAAATCACAAATACAAAAAAAGAAAAAGAAGGAGCAGGATCCTCAAAATCTTCGAACCCACATTTGTTTATAAAAGAATGAGAACAATTAAGATCCATTTCTATCAATGGCGTGACTGCTCCTCCATTAAATACACATAGAAAACTCTGGAGAAAAAGACCCGATTCAATCTGTGTCAGGCCAAAAAAATCCCAGAAAAAAATATCCCACGCAATAGTCTTTCACTCAAAAAAGCAAAATTCTTTCCAGATAGCAAAATCTTCATATGTTAAAATTTTAAAACATCCTTTTCATATGGAAGAATCACCGGTGCAATGGCAGCCTATATCAGTCAAGGCCATAAATATAGCTTTACATTTGTACTTATTAACAGAGAGGTCATTTTACAAAGCAGCTGTAAGCCGAATGCGGGCTTACCGTTCGCTAAATGGGAAGTACCACCAGGCTACCACAGCAGCCCAGTGGTAGTTCCCACCCCCAGCGTGCATCATATTTTTGTAGCGCCGGTGTGTACCCAGCTGTAATTGGCAGTGCTGTGCACTGCCCGATTACTGCTGGGTGTCACGGACTGTCACGGAGTCCGGAGTAGTGAGCCCTTGGACCACTGCCAGTGACTAGCAGCAGCAGGTGAACCACCCAAACAGGAAGCGAGGCTGAACACAGACAGGCTGGTACAAGCAGGACCGGAACTAGCAGGATGGGAACTGAATCTGTAGATGAGCAGGGCTAGAATAAGCAGAACTGGAACAACCGACTGGAGCTGAAGCTGTAGATAGGATTCTCAAACAGGATTCAGGATTCTCAAACAGGCTTGGCTGAACTGGATTCTGGAACGGGCTTGGCTTGACTGTAACCATAAACAAGGCAGGAACAGGATTCAGGATTCTCAAACAGGCTTGGCTGGAACTGGATTCTGGAACGGGCTTGGCTTGACTGTAAGCAAGACCATAAACAAGGCAGGAACAGGATTCAGGATTCTCAAACAGGCTTCAGGATTCTCAAAGAGGCTTGGCTGGAACAGGGTTCAGGCAGAGCTGGAATGGAAACTGAAAGCAGACAGGGCTGGAACATGTTTGGGAAACAGGAAGAAGACAGTCCGCAGCAGCCATAGGGCCTGGTCACCAGGAGGCGAGGTGAGTGTAGGCGTGGATACAGTCCCAACCATGACACTGGGTTAGTGTGGGAGCCCTTACCGCCACCTCAATGGGTGGCAATAAGTGCTCCCCCTTGTCCCCCGAAATAGCTGCGCAGCAAGTTCTTTAGTTGCTGCACAGCCATTTCCCGAAAAACAAGAAAGACCTGCCTTTTACCCTGCTGCAGTAAAAGGGGGCCTCGGCGCACATCAAAAACACACGCCGACACCAGCGCAGGCCCACTTTTGCTTCAGCTTCGTAAATGGGGCACAGAGTTAGTTAACAAATTCATTTAAACATCCAAAGTTTCATTCCACAATTCCCACACTTCAGGGTCTCCTGAAAACTGCCCACCTTCCCTGCTGGTACACATATCTCCAATTATTTCTTTCAGCTTGTGTAGTTGTCATGATCTATTGTTTTTGCCACCCTCTAGAAGCTTCTGTCCTAGGTGACTGCCTAGCCTTCCCTTGCCTAAAGGTTGCACCTGCCCTGTCTGCAGGTACTATCTACCCATAGACTTTGTACCAGTTTTCAAAGGAAAACATTTCTCTTTCAAAATTTACAAGGGAAAAGTATGGGCACAAACAGAAACCTGCTTCTTTGTGCTGGTGCCTTTTTCAGTGTAATTTTAAGTAAATACTTCCAAAAATAACAAATATAGGCATAGGTGTGTAATTCCCACCCCAAGCCCACCCACAGGAATGCCTAACTTATGCATCACTAAAATTATATATGTCATGGCATTATGGCAGTCAATCCAGAAGAGCCAGACCGACACAAAATCAAGATTAGGATTTAGGATTTATTAGGATTTTATTTACCGCCTTTTTGAAGGAATTCACTCAAGGTAGTCTACAGTAAGAACAGATCAAACATGAGCAATAGGCAGTTCCAGCAGTAAAAATATTCAAATAGCAATACAAAGTATGGCAGAGTACACCACTTACAATGTCAACACAATATGTAATAGAACATTATAATTGATAGTGAAGGGTAAAGCAAAGATGGAGCATATAGATAGGTAAGAGAGTAAGAAGCGTTAAAAAGTAGGTGACTGAGTTGAGATGGTTAAATATTAAGAGCAGATCGAATAAAAAAAAAACAGACAGTCCAGTAATCAAGATCCAATCAAATTCCAGTGGTGCTTTTATTAGCAACAGACGCAGAGGGGTAGAAAGCTATGCCCGACTTGGCCAAGTTTCGCCCAAACAAAGGGCTACCTCAGGGGCTCTCCATGCACAAAACAGTCTTTGAAAACTTGTTCCTAGCCCCCCCCCCCCCCCCCCCCCGATATTCAGCTGCGGTGGGCATCACTTTGCCCACTGCTGGCATTCAACCTGGATAGTATTTATTATTATTATTATTATTATTATTACATGACACTTATATACCACTAAAACCACAAATTCTAAGCGGTTTACGAAAATCAAGAACCCAAGGTATAGTCCTTAGGAATTACATGGCATACAAAATGACATAAGTAATCATTAGTCTGAATAAAGTTAAACAAATTTTCTAAAATGTACAGTTTTAAGTTGTTTCCTAAAATGCAAATAATCTGTTGTCAAATGCAAACCTCTCTGTACATGTGCTGGCTAGCGCATGACCAGTTAAGTCGATATTCAGATTTAACCGGCCATGGCTTATCGGGCAAAGATAGGCCTGTTTTTTTATATGGCCTTATTTGGCTGCTAAGTCTGACCAGTTAAGTTCCGAATATCAGGACTTAAGAGGTCATGCCTCTGGAATGCCCCCAACATCGCTGGCTTTATTTTTGGTGCTAACTGATTTCAGTGGCAATAACCAGTTAAATGCTGCTGAAAATGACCAATAATTCACCGGTTGGCGGACGTTCCAGGCCGGTTAACTCATGCTGAATATTGAACCCCAGGTAGCTGAGGAAGAGTGGATAGGTTTCATATAGATTGGATGATAAATGAGGAAACCAAGCTTCTGTCAAGCCCTGTTGTGTTTGAGTCAAAGCATATGATCATTTTAATATTAATGTTATATGTTTCTGGGTCGTTTTGAAGTTTCTTGTACATATATTGATCAATTCTGATTGTAAGGTCATTAATGTAGCAGTCTGGCCTGCATTTATGTTCCTTCATGTCCCACTTTTCTAACCCCTCAAAAGGAGAGTCATCTTATTCTTCTTTGTGCTGTGTTACCTTGTGCCTTTGGAATCTTATTTTTTCTTTAACTTCTGACCTTTCAGTCTACAATTTACTTCTATGACTGACGATAATATCCTTAATGAAATGTCAATAAACTTGAAACTTAATCAGATCTAAGCTGAATGAGCAAAGGCAGCATAATTCTGAAAAGCTAATCATATATGTACCAAGTTAGTCTAATAGGAAGGTGATGCCTTCAAGTTGTTTGGCTTGTTTTTTTTATTTCACATGGCAACCATACAGCCTGCATGCGATATGGTCTCTCAAACATCCCCCCCTTCCCTGCATACCTTTTAAATAGCAGATTTTCACTGGCAGCGAACAACAACTAATACGCACTACTCATGTTGGCTCCACAGCCTTCTCTCTGATGCAACTTCCTGTTTCCAATATGCAGGAATACATCAAAGGGAAAGCTGTGGGGCTGGTGTGAACAGTATGTGTCAGTCGCTGCTCGCTGCAGGCCAAGATCTTCTATTTACAAGGTATTCAGGAGGGACAGTTGTTGGGAGTTTTCGGCTGGTGGAGCTTGGGGATCTCTGCTAGCCACATCATAGGTGTGCTGCTACTGGGTGGGCTTGAGCTCAAATTGGGTGGGCCTGGGCCCACCCAGGCCCACCTTGGCTACGCCACTGAGCTCTCTTACCCTACTCAGTGGTCACCAGTGATTCCATAGCCATAAGAATAGCTGCAAACACTGGTCCTTCCCAGTAGAATTGGTTGGCTCCTCCAGAATCACTGTGGAGGAGGGATTGAGGAGAAGAAGGATGCAAGAAGGTTGAGGAGAGGTTGTGTGACCAAGAGGCTGGAGAACGGAGGGTTGTATGACACAAGAACTGAGGAATGGGGGGTAATGTGAATACAGGAATGGGAGCATTGTGTGTAAGATGGGCTGGAATATGGAAGGGGGTTAAATGAAAGAGGGGCTGGGGTTCCGTGAATAGAGGGGGATAGGAAGTTCGTGTGAAAAGAGGGATTGGGAATGGTATGTGTGTGAAAAGAGGTCTGGGTGTGATCCAAGTATATGTGAAAGGGATCTAGAGGGAAGATAGGTTGAGGTGTGTGTAAGAGCACCTGGAAGGAAGACAGATAGGACCAGAGAGAAAAGATTGGAGAGAGGAAGGGAGAAAAAGGAGTACTGAAGTGGGAGGGGAGAGAGAGAGTAAGGGCCCAGAGGTTGTGGGGGGGAGGACAGGGAAAGAGAGGTGAGGAAAAACAAGGCTGGAACCAGGGGAGAAACACCTCCCTGTCCTCTCCATGGCCCTCCCCAGATCCTAAGGATTCCCTTCAATTTCTTCTGACCCATCCCACAATTCCCTCTTCTATTTCCAATCCCTTTACCAATCCTACTTCCATTTTGTTGAGTGGAGGAGTAGTGGCCTAAGGACCAGGGGAACTGAATTTGATTCCCACTGCAGTTCCTTGTGACTCTAGGCAAGTCATTTAACCCTCCATTGCCCCAGGTACACTAAAAAAAAAAAAAAAAGCTCTGTTTGTGCAAGAGATTGTCCGTCTATGTGTTGATAAAACTACTTATAATTAATTACAGACAACAAAAACATTATACACTACAGTTCCAGCCGATAAAAGAAGGAAGTGTATTGTGGTCCTTTTCATTACTTGCATCATAGTAGATTCCATTCTATCTAGCACCATTTTACAGAATTTTGTTTTTATAGAAAGCAATTTTATTAGACCCCTGACTCAGGTGGTATCTCCACCGAAAAACACGGACCCATGTCAGGTCTAAATTTATTGGTACTTGGAAATAAAGACTTGTTTTCCATACAGGTTTGAAGCTGTGTACCATCCTCTACTTTTCTGGAGTTCACTCTGTTTTATTTATTTGTTGCATTTGTACCCCACATTTTCCCATCTACTTGCAGGCTCAATGTGGCTTACATAGTACCGTCAAGTCGGTGGATAACAAATACAAAGTTGTATAGTGATCGTATGAGGTATAAGTGGAGGGTCGGAATGGATGAAGATTGAGTGATTTACTACATGAATTCTGTGTACTCTCTCACCTCTTCATGAGGCAGGAAAGGCATAGAATGCTCTAATTCATAGTACAAAAAAACAAACAAAACTCAAAAATGGAATATTCCATTATATTTTTATATTGCCAGCTGAGGCCTTTAGTTATATTTTTGTTGCTTTTGATGAAAAGAGGAGAAGGCAAATAAATAAATTTTAAAGCCACATCACTTCCAGTCTTGCTAGGCAAAGCCCCTCACCAGTTAGGGAGTTGGATTAGAAAGAATTGTTTGGCATTGATTGGAAGGGAAAAGCAAGGAAGTATTAAAGTAGGTCAAGTTTTGGTTATCTTTGAAAAGAGAACACAAACCTCTTGATTAGTAATTTCTGTTACATGAAAGAGATCCATGAATAAAACATTTTACAGTCTGAAGGGATAAGATGAATTACTCCACACCCCCAAAAGCAGGTGAGCTAGCAAGGAGGACTACACACAGGGAATCAGAGAGGCGGATGTAATAAGCCAGGCTATCTTTAAGCACAGCGGTTTCCTCATGATTTTCCCATATTCATCTTACTCCCCAAATTTGCAACCTTTTTAGCACAGAAAACTCAGAAGTAAAAGCACTGCACTGAAAGGTAGCAGATAGGGGCAGATGCAAAAAAGCAACCATGGGGTTCCTGCGGACTGCAGGTGGGTGTTCGCTTGTGCAGGAAGACACAGCGCAGGTTGCATTCAGGTTTTATGCTAACGAGCTAATTAAAGTATTGTGTGCAATGCAGACAAGTACGCAACCCGTTTTTGACAAGCGCACAATGCGAGAATTTTTCTGCAAGGGTCAAAGGTAGCATAGGAGGTTTGGCAGAGAGGATTTTATGTCAGTCTTTCATATTTAAGTGCTGTTTTTTTTCTTGTTATGCAAGCAGAAGGAATCTTATGCAAGTGTTAAAGGCAGATAGTGAATAACAACCATATGTGTGTGCCTAAAAATTAGCCTCTCAAAACTATTCTTTATTATTGCAATACTTTCTGTGGGACTCTACCTCTCTGCTTTGCACTTCTCTGAAATATGTTACTGTTTTCCTCTTGATGTGGAATGGTGTAATAGAGTTTGGTAAAATCTGCTACATAAGCAGAAGGATGCCTACATACACTGTTACATGACAAGCACTCAGTGAAATACTGTGGTTACGCATTTTTAGCATAAGATTCTGTTTTACCCTAAGGCCCTTTTACAAATGTGCGTACAGGCCTACGCACATGCAGCGCGCATCAAATCAGCATTACCGCCTGGCTAGCGTGTGCACTTGGTGGTAATTCCAATTTTGGCGTGCGCCAAAAACCCGCGGTAGAAAATAATTTTCTGTCTTCTACCATGGGGGCCTTCCCAGCTGTAATCGACAGTTGATGCGTGCTGGACAATTACCGCTCAGGTAACCCATGAGCCATTACCGCTAAGTCAACGGGTGGCGTTAAGGGCTCAGGCTATAAATAGACGCATGCTGGTTTTAATTTTGCCGCATGTCCGTTTCCCGCCCCCCCCCCCCAAAAAAAACCCTTTTTTTCCAGACACAGTGGAGAAATGGTCGCGTATGCATCAAAAACACGAGCCCACACTACCGCAGGCCAATTTTTGGCCCGCCTTTGTAAAAGGGCTCCCATGTCCGTTAGAACTGCCCTTTCCTGTATATTTTGTTGCATTTGAGTTAACTGTGATATTAACACTTCAAGTATATGAAGTCATACATAGATGTAAGCAGATACATTAGAGCCTGAACTTTCTGGGGGGGGGGGGGGGGGGGGAGGGGTACGTGAGCAGTAATTTTTATTCTGTTAGCTTATTGCTAAAGGCAGTTAATAACTATGTAAATACAAAACATTACATTTTCCTATTACCAAGTGTATGTAAACTTAATTGCTTAAGCTATTTCATGAGCAAGAAAGCTGTGACTAATTTACACGTCTTTTAAACAGAAAACTTATTAAGCTGTCAGCAATTATTCACCAAGACAATTTTCTGCAGTATAATCTTATCACTTTTAGTGCGAGGTGGAGGAGTAATCATTTAATTATGCTAACACATTGCATGCACAATACTATCTGCCTCCCTGCTGGGGCACTCTCAGATTGGGGGGGGGGAGGGGGGTTGACAAATGGAGGGCGGCAGAAAGCCAACACGAATGAGCACATCATAAGCATTCTGCTTTATCGATCCTAATCGATGGAAAGTAGCTGAGTTGAAGGGGAAAAAAGGAAAAGCTAATTTTTAGAAAAGATATTTGGCAGAGCCTGTGTAAAGTCATCATCACCTAAGACCTTTTCTGTGGCAACAAAATGTATTCTGAAGGTCGACAAGAGTATTCTTCAGGAGACCAAAGTAAACCTTTTGTTTTACTTTTAGTGTAGGCCTTCCCAAACCTGGCCTGGAGACGCTGAGGGGGCCATTTACAAAACCACGCTAGCATTTACCGCCAGGCCCATTGGAGCTGACTCTGTGGGTGCTTGAGCACCCCCAATATTGAGAAAATTCCTTGTATGTGTCCAGGGAGGGGTTATTTCCATTGGGCTTAGCACCCCCAATAATTTTGAAAAGTTGGCTCCTATGCCGCCAGCTGATTTTTACCGCGAGCCTTGTTTGGCAGCTAAAACATCCTTCAGCCGCTCCTTCTCTCCCTGCCCCATCTGTGGATTTTTCTCCTCTTGTGCACATGCCCAGGCACAATCCTCCCCTTTAACTTCCTGATGCTCAACGCTAACAGTGCGCCTATATTTGCATACCACTAGCGTTTAGCATTAGGAAGTGGTTTTGCTGCGCTGTTCCGGTGCTATTTTTCCAGAGCTGTTCCATACAGCGCTGGAGTTTTGAGCATCGGGGCCTCAGAATGGCCGCTGTCGGAGAAAGGATGCTTGCCCTGATGTACTATTGGTCTGAATGAACTTGGCACTTTCTATATACATATGATTACTACTGTTTTACTGTAATTATTGCAATGTTTTCTGCCTTCAGTGTAAAAGTATAGTATTATTTGATTGGATCTGATGTTTATAATGGGTTTATTGTTTATCATTATCATTTATTGAATCTTAATATACCTCCAAATCTAAGATAGGTCAAGGTAGTTTACAGAGTCGTAAAAACAATAACATAATGTAAAAGAGGGACAGTAATTGACAGGAAAGCTTATGACAAATAGCAGAAACAATCAAGTACCTTCATGTTTCTAAGCAGGGCAACTTAATTCTGGTCCACAGAGACAGGCCAGGTTTCAAGATATCCACACTGAATATTTACTTTTTTTTTAATTTTTGTTACATTTGTACCCCACACTTTCCCACTCATGGCAGGCTCAATGCGGAGGGCAATGGAGGGTTAAGTGACTTGCTCAGAGTCACAAGGAGCTGCCTGTGCTGGGAATCGAACTCAGTTCCTCAGGACCAAAGTCCACCACCCTAACCACTAGGCCACTCCACCAATTTAGATTTTGCTCACACCTTTTCAGTAGTAGCTTAAGGTGAGTTACATTCAGGTACACTGGGTATGTCCCTGTCCCTGGAGGGCTCACAATCTAAGTTTGTACCTGAGGCAATGGAGGGTTAAGTGACTTGCCCAAGATCACAAGGAGCAGCAGTGGGATTTGAACTGGCCACCTCTGCATGTCAAGACTGGTGCTCTAACCACTAGGCCACTCCTCCACTCCTATACACTAGAGAGATTGTTTTTTTGCACGGGACTCCTAATGTGGAGACCTGTGGTAGAACCAGGGCCACCGAGGGGGGACAAAATTGCCCGGGCCTGGGCCCCCAAGGGGGCCTGGCGCTGGGGTCTCTCTCTCTCTCTCTTGCTCCTGACAGGACCTGAGTGATCGCGTCCCCACAGGAGCAGGAAAGAGAAAACTTCAGCGCCAGGCTCCCCTTGGAGGCTGGGGAAGAACCGGAGCTTCCTCCAGTGCTGAGCGGCTGCTTTTTCTCTCAGGCGCGCATGCTCGGTTTTGAAAACGAGCATGCCCTGAGAGGAAAAGCAGCCGCAGGGGCAGGCAGTCAGCACTGGAGGAATAAGACGTCTTCTGCTGTCAAGGCCTGGGATCCCTGCCAGCCAAGGTATTTCAGCAACGGCAGCAATCGGGGAGAGGGAGCGGCGGTTCAGTCCCTCAGCGGCCCTGGGTAGAACTATCAAGCCTGTTGGATTCTTTAATAGCACACTTGTGTCTGGTCATATTTAAAGGCAGTTATGAGACACTGCCTCTAGAGTCATCTTTAAATATAATTGAATTGTTTTCATATGTGTCTATATAGTTTTAGCATGGTCAAGTGCTTGAAATAATTGAGGTGAAGTGTCACCCACAATGCATAACAGCTGGTGCACCTAACTCATTATTCGTTGATATTAGTGTATGTAGCACTGCAGTTCAGACCTGTATGCCTAGTGCCATCCATGTTAACCTTACCCCCCCCCCCCCCCCCACCACCACCACCACCAATTCATTTCTTGCTATACCACTGCTTCAGTTTGGAGAATAGTCAATAGAGGGGGGAATATGATAAAGGTCTATAAAATCCTGAGTGGAGTGGATGGGTAAATGCAAATCGATTGTTTACTTTTTCAAATGTGCAAAGACTAAGGAGGTGATGGTGCCCTTGTATACGTCTCTGGTGAGGCCCCATTTAGAGGACTGTGTGCAGTTCTGGAGACCGTACCTACAAAAAGATATAAATAAGATGGATTCGGTCCAGAGGGCAGCTACAAAATTAGTAAGCGGTC
Organism: Microcaecilia unicolor; assembly: GCF_901765095.1. Classification (NCBI taxonomy): domain Eukaryota; kingdom Metazoa; phylum Chordata; class Amphibia; order Gymnophiona; family Siphonopidae; genus Microcaecilia; species Microcaecilia unicolor. Next base: position 43,467,628 of record NC_044035.1, on the reverse strand, counting down.
TTGAACACAAAAAATATAGGGACAGGCTTATGAACCTCAATATATATATATATTTTATTTTTGTTACATTTGTACCCCACGCTTTCCCACTCATGGCAGGCTCAATGTGGCTTACATGGGGCAATGGAGGGTTAAGTGACTTGCCCAGATTCACAAGGAGCTGCCTGTGCCTCAAGTGGGAATTGAACTCAGTTCCTCAGGACCAAAGTCCACCACCCTAACCACTAAGCCACTCCTCTATATGCTGGAAGAGAGGAGGGCGAGAGGAGATATGATAGAGACGTTTAAATATCTCGAGGGCATTAATATACAGGAAATGAGCCTTTTTCAACTGAAGGAAAGCTCTGGAACGAGGGGGCATACAATGAAGTTAAGAGGGAATAGACTTAGGAGGAATCTAAGAAAGTATTATTTCATGGAAAGGGTGGTGGAAGCGTGGAATGGCCTCCCGGTGGAGGTTGTGGAGTCAAGGACCGTGTCAGAATTTAAAAAGGCATGGGATAAGAACGTGGGATTGCTTAGGAAAAGGAAGAGTTAGGGGTTACAGAGGATGGGCAGACTGGATGGGCCATTTGGCCTTTATCTGCCATCATGTTTCTATGTTTCTCTATGTTTCTAAAACAAGTAAGAGAAAATACTTCTTTGACTCAGAGGGCCTTTTACTAAAGGATTGTTGAGCGGCAACCTGGAACTACCGCCGGCCCAACGTGGCCTCTGGCGCTAGTTCCGCCTTGAGCGCGCACCATTTCTGGCGCAATGAAAAATATTTTTGTAATTTTTAGCACAGCACTAACCCGGCGATAATTTGTTGCCGGGTTACCATGGGAGCCCTTACCGCCACCTCAATGGGTGGCAGTAAGTGCTCCCTGCTGCATGGTCACGCGGTAAGAGCAATATTACTGTACAACCATTTTTTTAGGTGCACGCGCCAATGTGGCCACGCGGCCAATTACCGCTGGGAATGCCCCCCGCAGTAGAAAGTAGAAAAATATTTTTTTTCCCATGGGATTCGGCACATGCCAAACTTGAATTTCCACTGGGAGCACACACTGCCCTGGTGGTAGTGCTAATTTGGCGCACACTACCCGCGCAGCAGCCCTCCCACGGCTTTGTAAAAGGGCCCCTCTGTTCCCTCTAAGCTCAATGGGAGTCCTCCACCTACAGTGCTGCCAGTGGGGGCTGCAGTTTCACTACCACGTTTTCAATAGTGAGGGACAGACAAAACCCTCCGCAAGACTCCAGGGAACCTGCCTGTCCCTAGTAATTGAAGCACCACCACTCCCTGACAGTACTGCAGTCGGAGGACTCCCGCTCAGCTTAGAGGGAACAGTGCTGACCCAGTATGGCTATTCGTGTGCCCTTGGAAACCACTTTCAGCAGCAGCTAGACTAAACTGCTCTTTTAATGATTTAGAGACTGTGAGCAGCTGACAATAATTTGCCTCTTGTCTTTGCTAGGCTGGATATGAACTGGTTTCAGTCGATGGAGAAAGCTTGCAAAACATCACACACCAGAGGGCAGTAGACATAATTCGCCAAGCCTACAGCAATAAAGCTAAGGAACCCATGGAGTTTGTAGTGAAGGTACCGAAGGCGGCGACGGAATGGATGGAGCAACAGTAATTCAGTCGAGGAACCAGTCACACTGGCAACCCTTCCGCGAGGCCACGGAGTCTTCGTGGTTCTCAATTCCGAGCCACAAGCAATTTACTTTCAGATTGTGACCGAAGAATGCGACCATCAGTCAGGATGTATTGGAATAATGATAAATGTAAAACTTCACAAAAGAAATATTTTTTTATAAAATGCAGAGAGAACGCTTGGGAATGGTCTAGAGACATTTTGTAGATTGCTTTCTTTTTTTTTTTTACTAGAATTATATCTGAAGAAGCAGTTTTCGCTACTAAATTCTGCCTCATTGGATCTCATGCCTGCTATTCACAACCACGGTAATTTACAAAGCATTCTTACTCCAATGCACTGTTCACCGTACTTCCTTTCCTTGAAGCTACAAGGATCGCCATGTGGCAGTGCATCTACAGCATTCCAAGCAAAGCAGTGTTCTTATAGAGGTGAAGAACTTGTATGAGAGGCACTGATTTCAAATGTAAAAAATGTTGGCAACTGGAATTCCACCTTAAATAAATATCATGAAAAGGCGTGTTTGCTCTTCTCTTTCAGGTTATTAAGCAATTTCGTCCTATGCCTTTGAAAGACCATTTAAAGCTGCTGGGATGGTGATTAAGGCTTCGTGCATGTTAAGATTTGAACTCTGTGATAGGTGATTCTTATTTTTGTTGTCTTTTAGTTTCCTCCTGCTCTTTAAGGCTTCAGACTCAAACCAGAATCAGCCACTACTGGCCTATGGTGCCATTTGCAAATAGTGAAGAGTTTCCCCCCCCCCCCTAATTTCTATCCTCTTTCAAATCACTTACGGGTTCTTTGACAAAGCTGAGGTGGAAAGTGGCCTTAGCACATCCTTACGGGGATCTTTCCCAGGCGCTAAGGCCAAAATGGCCAATTTTCCTTTTCCTGAATTAATTGGTATGCACTGTTGTCACCATTAGCACGTGACCATTGCCAAAAGTTTGCATGTGAGGCCTTATTGCCACCTGTTTTATAGGCAAATAAGGGCTGACACAGTTCCCACCAGTGGCATAGCTACGTGGGGCCACAGGGGCCTAGGTCCCCGTAGATTTGGCCCTGGAGCCCCCTGCCAACGACCCTCTCGACCCCCCCCCTCCCACCGCCAACCCGCCGTCACCTACCTTTGCTAGCGGGGGACCCCAACCCCCGCCAGCCAAGGTCCTCTTCTTCCGAGTCTGACATCCTGCACGACAACGTGCAGGACATCAGACACAGAAACAGAACGAAGCCTTGCGCCGGAAGAAGAGGACCTCGGCTGGCGGGGGTTGGGGTCCTCCGCCAGCAAAGGTAGGCGAAGGTGGCGGCAACAGCGGGTTGGCGGCAGGTGGGGGGTCGAGAGGGTCGTCGGCAAGGGAGGTCAAAGTTGGTGGTGGCGACGGCAGCAGTGGCAGTGGCGGGAGGGTCGGCAGCACCGGGGGGGCAACTAAAATGTGCCCCCTCACCTCGGGCTCTGGTCCCCCCTCCCGCCGAATTCTGGCTATGCCCCTGAATCCCAGGCTACTCTGTTAGGGCACAGCAATGTAGGTGCACTACAAAGCGTTGACAAGCCCAATGCGGATTTACTGCACGCTATCCCGGAACTACCGCCAGCCCAACGTAGTTCTGGCTTGAGCGCACCATTTCCAGCATGCTGGAAAATAAATTTTAATTTCACAGCATGGCACTAGCCCAACTGTAATCGGGCATTGTTATGCGCTGCCCGGTTACCACCAGGGAGCCCTTGCCACCTCAATAGGTGACAGTAAGAGCTCCAACCCCCACATGGCCACGTGGTAAGAGTAATCTTACTGTATGACCATTTTTTTAGGGGATCTTTTTACCCGCTGCAGTAAAAAGAGCCCTGACGCGTGGGACAAATGGCTCTCGCTGCTACAGCGGGTCCCTTTTTTGCACAGCTTAGTATAAGGACCCCTAACTGATTAACGCAAAAATGCCCCTCTCTACCCTGAGACACGCCCCCTCCTAGGATAATGTTTTTACAGATTTTAATGTGTGGTTTGCAAGCGCACATTCGGAACGTACCACAGGACACCTCAGCATGTCCCATGGTAAGCCCTTTTAAGCTGTGGTAAGCACACATTAGTGCTTACCACAGCTTAGTAAAAGAAGTCCTTAATCTAGTCAACAGTGACAGTCTTTGACATAGGGCAGTGGTTCCCAAACTTGTCCTGGGGGAACCCCAGCCAGTCAGTTTTTCTGGATATCCACACTGATTATGCATGAGAGAAATATGCATGCCTGACATAGGGGCAGGCAATCCCTCCAGAGTACAGTATTGCATGGGGACAGAAATTTCACCCATCCCTGATGAAATCTAACACATACTGACTACTTCCGCGACAAGGTACAAAAGGTGAACCTTGAGTTCACTACCAAGTCACCACCTCCTCTTCAGCCTGTAGCCCTATCCAATAACCAACCAACCAACCATGGCCTCTTTCTCCTCCTTTCCTGAGATCACCGAGGATGAAACCTCCCGCCTTCTTTCCTCCTCGAAATGCACCACCTGTTCCTCCGATCCCATCCCCACCAACCTACTTAACACCATCTCCCTTACTGTCACCCCCTCCATCTGTCGCATCCTTAACCTTTCTCTCTCCACTGCAACTGTCCCTGACACTTTCAAGCACGCCGTAATCACACCTCTCCTAAAAAAAAACATCACTTGACCCTACCTGCCCCTCCAACTACCGCCCCATCTCTCTCCTCCCCTTCCTCTCCAAAATACTTCAGCGCCATTCACAGTCGCTGCCTTGATTTTCTCTCCTCTCATGCCATCCTAGATCCACTTCAATCTGGTTTTCGCCCTCTACACTTGACAGAAACAGCACTCTCTAAAGTCTGCAACGACCTGCTCCTCGCCAAATCCAGAGGCCACTATTCCATCCTCATCCTCCTCGATCTATCCGCTGCGTTTGACACTGTCAATCATGATTTACTTCTTGCCACGCTGTCCTCTTTTGGGTTCCAAGGCTCCGTCCTTTCCTGGTTCTCCTCTTATCTCTCCCACTGCACCTTCAGAGTACACTGTCATGGATCTTCCTCCACTCCCATCCCACTATCTGTTGGAGTTCCCCAGGGATCTGTCTTTGGACCCCTTCTCTTCTCAATCTACACCTCCTCCCTAGGCTCACTGATCTCATCTCATGGTTTTCAGTATCATCTTTATGCTGATGACACCCAGCTATATCTCTCCACACCAGACATCACCGCGGAGACCCAGGCCAAGGTATCGGCCTGCTTATCCGACATTGCTGCCTGGATGTCCAACCGCCACCTGAAGCTGAACATGTCCAAAACCGAGCTCCTCGTCTTTCCACCTAAACCCACCTCTCCTTTTCCTCCACTCTCTATCTCAGTTGATAACACCCTCATCCACCCTGTCCCATCTGCCTGCAACCTCGGAGTCATCTTCGATTCCTCCCTCTCCTTCTCTGCGCACATCCAACAGACTGCCTCAACATCAGCAAAATTCGCCCTTTCCTCTCTGAGCACACCACACGAACTCTCGTCCACACTCTCATTACCTCTCGCCTTGACTACTGCAACTTACTCCTCACCGGCCTCCCACTTAGCCATCTATCCCCCCTTCAATCCGTTCAGAACGCTGCTGCACGTCTTATATTCCGCGAGAACCGATATACTCATATCACCCCTCTCCTCAAGTCACTTCACTGGCTTCCAATCAGATACCGCATACAATTCAAGATTCTCCTCCTTACCTACAAATGCACCCGGTCTGCGGCTCCTCACTACCTCTCTACCCTCAATTCCCCCTATGTTCCCGCCCGTAACCTCCGCTCACAGGACAAATCCCTCCTATCAGTTCCCTTCTCCACCACTGCCAACTCCAGGCTTCGCCCATTCTGCCTCGTCTCACCCTATGCTTGGAACAATCTTCCTCAACCCCTACGCCAAGCCCCCTCCCTACCCATCTTCAAATCTCTGCTTAAAACTCACCTCTTCAAGGCTGCTTTCGGCACCTAACCTTTCGTGAAATATAGTATGCCCTATCAGATGGACCCTACACTTGTCTTTTGACTGTACACTTGTCTTTAGATTGTTTAGATTGTAAGCTTTAGATTGTACACCTGTCTTTTAGATTGTAAGCTCCTTGAGCAGGGACTGTCCTTCCATGTTAAATTGTACAGTGCTGCGTAACCCTAGTAGCGCTTTAGAAATGTTAAGTAGTAGTAGTAGTAGTAATACCCACCCGTACCCACCAAGATCCATTCCATCCCCACCTGTGCCCACAGGATTGAACACTATTTATTTGCTCACAGCCCTATGTGTCCTCCTAACAGCCTCCCGTGGCTTTTGGATGGTATTCACTATTCAACAAATCAGTGTTCCAAACATCAGTCTGGTGTTCCAGCTGCCTCTCTGGTCATTCCAAGCCTCATTCTGGTGCTCCAATTGCCTCTTTCAGTGCATTCCATGCCTCATTCTTGAGTCACCATAGATTTTGACTCACTACCGCGGGAATCCCATAGCAACTTCTTCCATCCTCACAGAAATCCCATAGTAACTTCTCCCATCCCCACTGGAATCCTGTGGAACTTCTTCCATACAAAAAAACAGCACAAAGGGCCTTTAAAAACAAAAGGGAACACAGTTTTTTCATATAAAAAAACTTTTACCATGAAAAAACTGTGTTCCCTTTTGTTTTTAAAGGTCCTTTGTGCTGTTTTTTTGCCTGGTTTGTTTTTGTACTTAGTTCCCTCTCTTTGTTACATATTAGAATTTCTTCCATACCCACGGGAATCCTGCAAGTTCCGTAGGATTCCCGCAATCCCCATTCCCGTGCAGCTCTCTACTCCAGAGCCCTGCAAACTTGTGACCTAAGTCTGACCACTATATGTCATCATTGTTTAATGACTAGTCTTCTTTCCTTCCCAGGGCTGTGAATGCTACATTTCCAACGTCCTCAGGCCTCAGGGTATTTCCATTTCAATTTTTGTCTCTGCATTTCTAATTTGTCATTAGATATTCTGTATTTGCTAAGGGTCTGTCTGTTTTCACTGAGGGATTCTTCTAGCGTGTACTTTCGCCATGGGACTCTGTGGCAATCTGGCTTGTTTTTTGGTGTAATATCTGTAATACCACCTTTTCATTAGCAGGATTGTTGCTGTTTCAGTCTGAGGGCTAGTCCAGTTACGATTGGGCAGATTTGCTTTATAGGTCCCGAGTGTAAGCTCTCTTGAGCAGGGACTGTCCTTCCCCTTGTTTAAAATTGTACAGCGCTGCGTAACCCTAGCAGCGCTATAGAAATGCTAAGTAGTAGTAGTAGTAGTGTTGCTTTTGAAGGTTTTGTCTTGCTTCACAATTGCCTGACACCAGAGGGGAGCGTGTGTTGCTTCTGTTCCTAAGGTGAGGCCACAATTTAAACAGTTTATATAAGCTGATATCCAATTATGAATTTTCACAGATTGTTTGGGTCCTTTTCAGTAAGGGGGTGGGGATGAGAAGTTAATTTGAATCTTAAGTTGTTTAATGATTAAAATCTTAGGGGGGGGAGAGGACTTAAGTGCCCAAGCCCCCAGGTGCTTTAAGTATGTAACCGTGCCACTGCGGAAACGATACTAGAGTGAGTTTCCCAGCAGTCACTCGTTCTAGTACCATGTGGCACAATTTTCAGATAAAGATAAGGCCTTAATTTTCCACTTAGCTTTAAACGACAGCTGAAGTAACAGTATGTTATTACCCTGGGTGCAGTGTAAGATGTACACCAGAAAACTGCTAGAAAATGGATACAGCCTCAAAAGCTTGAAATACTTCCCTTGTGTGGGAGAAAAAGGGATAAAATTTGTTTTGGACGTTATCTGCATATCCATAACCCTTCAGAATCATTTACTACAACAATCTATGTTTTGCTAACACCCTCATGATGTGACCTTCTTCAGTTGAGAGCTCACAGGTTAATTTATGTTTTGTCATTGGCAAAGAAGTACTTTAAAGCAGATTATGAATATATATATTTACTGTCTTACAGAGAAAAATTACAGTTCCACATTGCATCCATCTGAAACTTGTAAAATACATCTTCCCGTACATTATACACAGCTGCATGAAAGCAATTATTAACATGAGAATACCAAATTATATTATCTGACAGCCAAAGATAAAAATAACTAAATTGCCTAACTCCATGAGTTCTGAAACTAATCTATCCATCTCTTTTATTTATGCATAAAAAAAAACAAAACCTTTTTTTCTGGTAAGTGTTTGACACTTAGTGGACACCTTCTTTGGCAACCTCCCCCCAGGCTAGCCACAAGCTTAAAAAAGACTGAGAACTAAATGGGCCCTATAAGCACAAGCCCGAGCTCAAGTCCTGTCATGTCAGTCCAACCCAAGAGGAAATAGAGGAGTGGGGTGACAGTCTTTGAAGCAGGGATGGAAGGGGGAGAGATCCTGGACGTGGGGTAGGGAAGGGGATATGAGATGCTGGCCACTTTGGGAGGGGGGCTAGAGAGGGGAAAGGTAGATGCTGGCCACCTGTGGGGAACTCAAGATGGAAAGGTGAGAAGGTGGCCACCTGGGGGAGGATTACAGAGGGGAAGAGGAGATGCTAGCCAGCTGGGGAAGGGTGATAGGGAGGAGAAGGTGAGTTGCTGATTGCAGTGGGGAAGGGAAAGGAAGATGATGACCTACAGGGACATGGGATGGGTAGTACCTTAAACCACCCCTAAGGGAGCACACAGCTGAAGGTTTGCCTAGGACATCAGATACCATTGGTCTATTGTCTTCATACTCGCTTTGTTCTTGTAGATGAGTTGGTGAAATCTATCGTTCTGTAAATATTCCCTGGCTTTGTGGTTTTCTCTCCCATGCTCTTGACTGTTTATATATTGTATATAGTTTTCATTTCACTAACCCTATCCTGTCTTTGCGCTTACTGACATTGTCTCTGTTATTTTTAATACATTATAAATCACTATGATGCCTTAAAGGAAAATATATAAATACTCTCAGCCCTTATGAGCCCTATAATCTTCCCTCCAAAACCACATATTTCCCCCAATATATTACATAAAAGGCATATAAATATACACAATATACAACTATAATAATGAATTAGCCTGCCACTGATACCGATAATAATCCCATCCATACCCACAAAATCAAAATTGCAATTCACTGTTTCCTAACTTTGTCCTGAAAGCCCACCTAACCACTCGGATTTTCAGGACCTTTGTAATGAATATGCATGAGATGAATTTGCATACAAACCCCATGTATACCCATCTATCTCATGGTTAGATCACTGGATGAAGTCACCAGGCAGCAGACTCAGGAGTAACATCAGTAAAAAGTTATTCACTGGTCCCAGTAGATGCCGAGTGGTTTTCCAGAGGAGATGGAAGCAAAAATAAGCTTCAGCTATGGCCAGGGGTCATTAATAGCAAAGGTAGGGGGAAGATGAAGGGAGGTTTATGGGATTGCAACAAGACGCGCTCCGAGGACAGGGAAATACCTAGCACTTACCTTGCGATATTATTGACAAAGCTGAATAAAAAATTAACCTTAAAAAATTAATGAACCCTTTTTAGGAGTGCAGCATCAGTGAGCTACACAAATGTGTATTGGACTGATGTGTAAGCAGAGCCAGGGCTGGCAACGCTAGAAGGCATGCTGATACAGCCTCTACTCATCAACTCTCAATCTCTCAAAAAATAAAGCAGTCCATACCGTAAGGGTTGCTTCCAACTGTGAAGGGTTTACTGCAACTGAAGTAGGCAACAAGGATATTACCTATTCCTTGTATATTCCAATAGATGTAATTATAGTGATAGGTAACACTTACAATTTATGTATGGTCTTCCTCTTTATTCTCCTTATCTATGTATAGTCCGATGGTATATAAGGGTCCACCCAGAAGGAAGCCTGAAGCATAGAGATGTCTTTACCTGGATTATGTAGAACCTCCTATCTCTCTCCCTTCCTTGCAGTATTGGAGAACAGGGTCCCCATACCATGCTCATGGAAGCAGTCCAGCAGCTTAATAGGCTCTGAGGATGGCTCCCCACTCCTGACTTCTCCAGGTCAGTGACTGTTAGTCCTAGGCTGGTTTTTCTGCAGTGAAGAGGATGCTGCAGCTTGGAGGTTAATAATGATGGTTAGGCCCCTAGCATGGTTCTGGTGCAATGGCCTGGGACTGTAAACCCAAGACAAAGACCCTCTCCCCTGGGCTGGGTATTCATAGGAGCCGTGTTTTTCCTCCAAGGGAAGGATCCTCCTACCCTGTTACTCAGGAAAGAAGATACAGCCCCCTGTCTTGGAAATTGATGTGGTTAGAAAAGAGCCAGAACTGTGGAGAAGATTCTGGTACTGCAACACAGGCAGAACCTTAGCTATCTCTATATTAATAATACAAACATCAAAATAAATTGGGCAGGCTTGATGGGTCTTAGCCGTCCCCATCTGCCATCAAATGATTATGCTTCTACAAACCCATGTAAGTTTGGTTCGATTCAATTTGATAGTTCTTGCATTTTGACCATTTTCACTATGCAAAACACTGCTGCAGGGGGGGGGGGGAAAGGATAGGTAGACTCAATGACCTGAAACAAATTCGCATGACTCATTGGAGAATAAACTTCTTGGTGATAGAACTGCTGTTTAGAATATAAAGTGTTGGTCTTTGCTGTTTAGAACATGTATAAATAGTTCTGCATCTTAGGCTATTTTCTTCAATTTGATTTTCTATAGTTTTTTCTCTCTGGATTTTCTGTAAGATCCCGATATTGAGGACTAAGAGAGGATTGTTCCGTTTCTTCTTTTAAATTTATTTTCTGTGATAATTTGTTATTCTTCTATATCCTATTTCCATTCAAGTGTTACTGCACCTTATGCCTGGAACAGACTTCCTGAGCCCATACGCCATGCGCCCTCCCTGCCCATCTTCAAGTCCTTACTCAAGACCCATCTCTTCTCCCTTGCTTTTGGCGCCTAACCACCTTCCCCATTCCTGTTACCTACACTGACTACGTAGTATGTTACTGTTAGATTGTAAGCTCTCTTGAGCAGGGACTGTCCCTCCCCGTGTTTAAACTTGTACAGCGCTGCGTAACCCTGGCAGCGCTATAGAAATGCTAAGTAGTAGTAGTAATTTGTTACTTGGTGAAAGCCAACAAAAGGAGAATAAACTTCTTCAGGTGAGATACCCAAGCAAACCTTAAAGAGGTAATTGTGTAACTGTATACCTATAATTAGGCACCCAAGGGGCACCTGGTGGGAGCCCATTCTCTAAAGAAGCATAAGCACCTACTTCCCTTGATATAGTAACATAATAACATTGTAGATGACGGCAGATAAAAACCTGTATGGTCCATCCAGTCTGCCCAACAAGATAAATTCATACCATAACGTATGATGTGATACTACAAATACATACTTGATTTGTCCTTGCCATTTTCTGGACACAGACTGTAGAAGTCTGCCTGGCATTGGCCTTGTTCTTTGACTACTGAAGCTGTCATCGAAGCCCCACTCCAGCCCATCCAAATCTATCCAGCTACGATTAGGGCATAGACTGTAGAATTCTGCCCAGTACTGGCTCTTGCCATCTAATCACCGCTAAGTTTTTTTTTTGTTCCATTCTTTCCATACAGGATTCCTTTGTGTTTGTCCAATGCATTTTTGAATTTTCATCTCCACCATCTACCATCTTCTCAGTGAAAAACTACTTCCTGATATTATTCCTAAGTCAGCCTCCCCCCCCAACCTCAATTCATGCCCTCTAGTTCTACCACCTTTCCGTCTCTGGAAAAAGTTTGTTTGTAGATTAATGTCTTTCAAATATTTGAATGACTGTATCCTATCACCCCTGCCTTTCCTTTCTTCCAGGCTATACATCTTCAAGTCATCAAGTCTCTCCTCACACGTCTTGTTGTGATGCAAACCCCATATCATTTTTGTTGCTTTTCTCTGAACTGCTTCAAGTCTTTTTACATCCTTGGCAAGATATAGCCTCTAAAACTGAACCCAATACTCCAAGTGAGACCTCACCAACAACTTGTACAGGGGCATCAACACCTCCTTTCTTCTGCTGGTTATACCCCTCTCTATGCACCCCAGCATTCTTCCGTCATACTTTTACATAACAGTAAAAATATGCACCTATAATTTAGGCATGAACCCTTATGTTAGCCATTTACTGCCAGATTCTATATATTGCGCCTAGCATCCCGTGTCTAAATCCAAGTGTATTCTATAAGTTAATTGGCTTAACAAGACAATCAGCATTAACAGCACTTAACAAGCAATAATGAGCATTAATTGGCAAGAATTAGAATTTATGTGCATAACTTGCTAAGCGTACGCTGTAATTCACTGCACCTAAATTCTAATGTGCACATCCAAAAAGGGGCATGGTTATGGGCGTTCCTAAATTTACACGCTTTGTTATAAAACAAAAAAAAAAACAAAAAGGCACACAACTGCTTACAAAACAGTAGATAAAAAACAACAAAGCAGTGGAATCAAATGCATTTATTGGAACAATACCCGACGTGGCCACGTTTCGCCCTCAGGCTGCGTCAGGGGTACAAACTATAAAAACAAAACACAAGTATAAAAACATGTATAACCATACATAATAACAATGTCATAAGCATGTTTTTTAGAATTTTTAAAGGATTGTTTTATATATGTTGAATCTTTTTTTAAATAATTGCCTTTTATTAGTTGAATCATGCTTATGACATTGTTAATATGTATGGGTATTGTTCCAATAAATGCATTTGATTCCACTGCTTTGTTGTTTTTTATCCACGCTTTGTTATAGAATATGATCCAGTCCACGTAAACCTATGCGCAGGGATTTACGCCATGTTTTCATTGGTGTAAATGGATGCGCATAGTTTTAGGCACTGGGAATATACAGACAGGTCAGGGGAGTCGCGTACAGGTTACAGAATACATGGGCAGGTCAGGGGACTTGAATACAGGTTATAGGATACATCAGTTGTGTGCCTCACTGCCTACAGTTAGGGGTGAGCTCTGACCCTAGCCTTTGAATGGTGTAAGTAAGTGCTCATGCCTAAACTTAGGGGCATAAATGCAGACTTAAACTGGCATCTAATGTTCTTGAATTTACCCTAAATGTTCATTGAGCAGCACGCTCCGTTGGCAGCATCTGGAAAGCAAGCTGATCTTAAGTTTGCATTCTTCTAATTCATCCTAAATATTCCTTCATGTCGTCAAAAAGAAATAAAAAATAAAATCTAACTAGTAGATCATTACACTGCTATGTGCCCCAGAGAAACCTTGGGAATTTGCATCTTCAAAATGAACTCGGAGTCAGGAATGTCTCTGATTAATCTGTACAGCTTTCATTACAAAATCTACACTTGAATTTCTACAAAGCTAAAAATACACACACACACACAAATATACTTTGTTTAATCAAGTCATATTACATGGTGTGACAGGAAGAAAGGTATGAAAATCTTATTTTAGAGCAAGTGGAAAAAATTAAACCGTGACCCTATTCAATTAGTCTTCTTTCACACAGAGGAAGTAAAAATAATAAAAGGATTAGTATAATTAGCAGTTAGAAACTGCATCAAGTATTTTTATTTTATGTTTGATATTTTATTTTTGTTACAGCAGGTTATAGAATGCCATGCAGGGCACTTGAGGCCACATGAGACACAAATGCTCCCAAAATCTTTGCATTTCAGTTACTAAAACAGCAGCAGCACCTCCTACCTGTGCTAAAATGAACATTCGTCATAAATTGGAGAACATTCCTTACCATAGGAAACATGTGCTTCAAAGTAAGGTAAAGTTAATGCATTTAATATACTACCTTTCTGTAGTACAACCAAAGCGGTTTAACGTACTATAACATTCAGGCCCTTAGCCTCATCTTTTCATTCCGCTTGTACCAAACTGGATAGGCCAACTGGTCTTTATCCACCATCACCTACCATCTTACTGTCATTTCCTGACTACTTCCCATCCCCAAAGATTCTTTGTTGTGTTGCTATAGACTAGAGCTCAGAGGAACTAAATGGGGGAAAGGCAGTAACAGATGCCCTACCAAATGCCCAGTGTGTCCAAATACAGTACACAAAGATAGAGCAAGAAGTGCCAAGGCTAAAAGTGGGGCAAGCCAAGATAGCTCTATCCCCTCTTTAGGAGCACTTATACCCCCTCATTCAATAATCTCACATGCAAATTTGCGTGTGTAGGTTATACAATAGTAGCAGTAACATGCATAACTTAATTGGGCATGAATTGGCAGTAATAACCATTTATTGGAGTTAATTGGACCTAAGTTGCAAAAACAAGCATACCTGCATGTACCCACTATTCTGTAACTCTACAGTACTTATCTGTGAGAGAGGCGTGGACGTGGGAGAGGCGTGGCAGGGCAGGAGAATGCCAAGCAAATGGGGTAGGGCTCCCACACTCCACCTGAATTCATTCACTATTCCTTACTCGTCTGTCCACCTGCTGTGTTCCCTTAAAGATCACTGCCTTGTCCTGCCAGGGCCTAAGTTTGCCAAGTTAGAATCTACTAGACATCGTGCCTTCTTTCTGGAACTTGCTCCCCCTCCATATCCGTGCAGAATCTTCCTTTTAAAGCTTTTAAACCTGCACTAAAAGCTTGGGGTCCTGTTTACTAAGCTGCGCTGTAGGCATGCAAACTTTTTAGTGCACTAACGATAGAGACACCCATTATATTCCTATGGGTGTCTCTATCATTAGCGCGTGTATACTCCTAGAAAGAACTACTACTACTACTATTTAACATTTCTAAAGCGCTACTAGGGTTACGCAGCGCTGTACAATTTAACATAGAAGGACAGTCCCTGCTCAAAGAGCTTACAATCTAAAGGACAAATGTACAGTCAGTCAAGTAGGGGCAGTCAAATTGGGGCAGTCTAGATTTCCTGAAAGATATAAAGGTTAGGTGCCGAAAGCAACATTGAAGAGGTGGGCTTTGAGCAAGGATTTGAAGATGGGTAGGGAGGGGGCTTGGCGTAAGGGCTGAGGAAGTTTATTCCAAGCATAGGGTGAGGCGAGGCAGAATGGGTGAAGCCTGGAGTTGGCGGTGGTGGAGAAGGGTGCTGAGAGGAGGGATTTGTCCTGTGAGCGGAGGTCTTGGGCGGGAACGTAAGGGGAAATGAGGGTAGAGAGGTAATGAGGGGCTGCAGACTGAGTGCATTTGTAGGTAAGAAGGAGAAGCGGTATTTGATCGGAAGCCAGTGAAGTGACCTGAGGAGAGGGGTGATACGAGTATATCGGTTCAGGCGGAATATAAGATGTGCAGCAGAGTTCTGAACGGATTGAAGGGGGGATAGATGGTTAAGTGGGAGGCCAGTGAGGAGTAGGTTGCAGTAGTCAAGGCGAGAGGTAGAGCGTGGATGAGAGTTCGGTTGGTGTTCTCAGAGAGGAAGGGGCAAATTTTGCTGATGTTAAAGAGGAAGAAGCGACAGGTCTTGGCTGTCTGCTGGATATGCGCAGAGAAGGAGAGGGAAATGACTCCGAGGTTGCGGGCAAATGAGACGGGGAGGATGAGGGTGTTATCAACTGAGATTGAGAGCGGTGGAAGAGGAGAAGTGGGTTTTTGTGGAAAGACGATAAGCTCGGTCTTGGCCATGTTCAGTTTCAGGTGGCGGTTGGACATCCAGGCAGCAATGTCGGATAAGCAGGCCGATACCTTGGTCTGGGTCTCCGCGGTGATGTCTGGTGTGGAGAGATACAGCTGGATGTCATCAACATAAAGATGATACTGGAAACCATGAGATGAGATCAGTGAGCCCAGGGAAGAGGTGTAGATTGAAAAAAGAAGGGGTCCAAGGACAGATCCCTGGGGAACTCCAACAGAGAGCAGGATGGGGGTGGAGAAAGATCCATGAGTGTACTCTGAAGGTGCGGTGGGAGAGATAGGAGGAGAACCAGGAGAGGACAGAGAGCCCTGGAACCCAAATGAGGACAGTGTGGCAAGAAGTAAATCATGATTGACAGTGTCAAAAGTGGCGGACAGATCGAGGAGGATGAGGATGGAGTAGTGGCCATAGACACTCAATTAATACCATTTACTTCATTTACAGACATGTCCACAAATTTGAAATCACCTAAATACATATAAAAATGCCTTTTATTTACTTTGCAGGCTAATGCCAATGTTGGGGGGAGAAGGGTGCAATAAGAATACATGGCCTAGGCATCGCACTCACGCATTATCACTAGGCTTCCTCGTTGGCTATGGCTGAAGAGGCAGTTGCACAACACAAAGTCAGCACAGGGCCTGTAAGCCAGCATGTGCTGCTCACAGGTCCTGAGGCAGCCATACCCACCTCCTTCCATAAGAGCACCTGTTACCCAGGGGCGTAGCCAGACTTCGGCGGGAGGGGGGTCCAGAGCCCGAGGTAAGGGGGCACATTTTAGCACTCCCGGCGCCGCCAACCTCTCCTGCCATTTTTGACCCCCCCTCCGCTGTTGTCGCCGCCACCACCAACAACTTTAACCCCCCCCCCCGCCGCCGCCCCTCTCTACCCCCCCTCCCGCCGCCAACCTCCCCCCACCACCACCATCACCGTCAGCTAACTTTGCCGGTGGGGGACCCCAACCCCCACCAGCCGAGCTCCTGTTCTTCTGTTTCTGTGAGTCTGACCTCCTGCATGTCAGACTCACGTCCTACCTTGCAAAGGTAGCCGACGGCAGTGGAGGGTTGGCGGCGGGAGGGGGGGGGTCGAGAGGGTCATCAGCAGGGGGGTCCAGGGCCAAATCTACGGGGCCCCAGGCCTCCACGGCTCCACATAGCTATGCCACTGCTGTTACCTGTGCAAAAATCAGGGTTGCCATAGAGTCTGTGGGCAGGCACCAATAACTCACAGGCCTTCACACTGCCTGTCTTTTCAGTTGTTATTGCTGGCTAAGATTCTCAGGGTTGCAGGCCAGGGACCTGGATAAACCAAGCCAGAGGAGGGAGAATGACCCAGGAAGTAACCATGGGCTGGGGTGGGAGGGAGAATGAGGATGAATGCAGAAGGTTGGTGGGAGGTGGACAACAAAATTGATGCAGCAGGGCAAAGGGTGGGGGGAATAAAAAGGGGATATTCTGGGCAAGGGGAGACAAAGAAAGGGGTAGAGGGGGAGTCAATGCTGTTAAAGGAGACAGCGCTGTGTTAGAGCCACTGCAACACTCAGAACAGACAAGCTGAGATTCAATTTTGGTTTTTTTAATTACTTCTTTTAATTTCCAGGAAACAAAATCTGCTCCTTTCAAAGACCACCTGCCTTGCAAAGTGCTGTATTTTACCAACTTCTTGTGTTACAATTATGGGTTTATATACATATCATATTTACTTCTAAAAAAAAGTACATACCTATATTGGTGGGCTGATATATAATTACTCCCTACTATAACTGGACAAAATATATCCAGAAAAATGAAGAGTGATTATCACTTTTATTGTGATGTGACACCCAAAATTAAATTTTCTTTTTTAGCTAAGCGTTTAGCAGAACATCACACACTTTGATGGACTTCTAGCTGCAGCTATGATAGTTTTTTTTTTCCATAAAAAATAAAGCCTCATTTACCACATTCCTAATATGGAGTAAACAGTGTTATAGCCAATAAGATCAAGGGTTGCTTGAATGTACAGACACCAATTTGATTCTTCAAATTCATATTCGGGATCTACAGAAAACAGAATTCTTTGCAAACTACAATGTATTATTTTACAACATTTTTCCTGAAGCAGCAAGTTAATTATAAAGAAGTAAAAGTAATCACTTATTAACCTTGAGATACCCTTTCTCTCAGTGTCATAACTAGAGATAATTACTTCTATTTTAAGAGCAAGATTTTTCTCATTCCTAATAGCCAAGCAATATTTTTCTTGTTGCAGGCTGGTAGTATATTCAGACTTCAACAGGGGTCTGCTGTAGCGGGCTTTCTGTTGCCAATTAACTATTTATTTATTTGTTACATTTGTATCCCACATTTTCCCACTATTTGCGGGCCCAATGTGGCTTACATAGTACCGTAAAGGCGTTCGCCAAGTCCGATAGAGAAACAAATACAAGGTGATGTTGTGGTCGAATAAGGTTCATGAGTTTCGAGCGTAGTGGGCAGTGTTACCGCCCAATTGGGTGGTTTTCCGCGACCCGCCGCGGGAAATTTTTGCCCGCGGTGGGTTGCGGTTTTTTGGGCTTGTTTTGGGTCTTTTGGGCGGTTTTTTAAGCGTTTTTTTCAGCCGCGGGGGGCGGGGTTAGTGACGTTCTGGGCAGGGCCAATGACGGGGGAGGCGGGGGCCAATGACGGGGGAGGCGGGGCCGATGACGGCGGGGGCAGGGTTGATGACGGCGGGACAGCGGGGGTGATGATGCGGGGGTGGGGGTGTCAGGGGCAGGGTTTGACTTTGGGCGGGTTTTGGGCTGGATTTGGGCTCGTTTGGGTGGGAAAAAAATTTTCCACCTGGCAACCCTGGTGGGGATAGAAGAGAGGAAGGGTTATGTGGTGTCCATTACGAGCTGTGGTTTTGTTGTGTTGCAGAGTTCAGGCACTTATGTTGGGTCGGTAGGATATGCCTTTTTAAACAGGTAGGTTTTTAGTGATTTTCTGAAGTTAAGGTGGTCGTAAGTTGTTTTCAGGGCTTTTGGCAGTGCGTTCCATAGTTGTGTGCTTATATAGGAGAAGCTGGATGCATAAGTTGATTTGTATTTGAGTCCTTATCTCTTGTTTGTCCTGTTTGTCTGTCCTAATTAGATTGTAAGCTCTGTCGAGCAGGGACTGTCTATTCATGTTCAAGTGTACAGCGCTGCGTATGTCTAGTAGCGCTATAGAAATGATAAGTAGTAGTAGTATGTTCGTGATTATCCGATTGTGTTTAGCCAGGAATGGCTTAACCACTAGACACAGTAGGTGGTTGCTGAGGATGGCATCTTCTGGGGGAGGGCAAAGAACAACAAAACTTTAATCAGAACAGTGAATCCAGAGCCCACTAATTCAAAGAACCATCAGCCCCTACTTTTGCCCCAAAGGAGCATAGACAAATAGCTCATTTACCCAGGTAACTGGCTTTTGGAAATTACCCTCTTTACTTATATCAGTTTATATAGATAAAAGTAACATGTAAGGTAGGCCCCTGTGTATGTGTGAATATAGAAAAAGAAGCCTTTACCTTGCTCCTCCTTTCCCGGGGGTGGGGGGCATCTTGTGGCAGACAAGGAGGGACAGAGGGCTCAGGGCAGCACAGAAACTGCCCAGAAACAGTGCTCCAAATGGAGACTGGCAAACTGACACCTTTAGTTAAAATGTTTAAAGTGTTTAAAATGCTCCAGCACTATTAAAAACTAAGGATTCAGGAGCCCAGAGCTGCCAGAGGTATGCTATGACTTTCTTTTGTGAAGTTTTGAATGTGAAATGCTACAAATTATGGATTTCCTGGTTTGGGAGTTAAAAGTGATTTAAAATGTTCAGGCTTTAACAGACCACTCTAAAGCATGGCTGCAAAGGGGTGTGAGAGGTTTAAGAGCCAGACAAAGGAGTTTTACTATTTACATTTTATGGGCAGGGTTGCCAGGTGGAAAAATTTTTTCCCACCCAAACCAGCCTAAATCCAGCCCAAAACCCGCCCAAACTCAAACCCCGCCCCTGACACCCCCGCGTCATCACCCCGCCCCCGCCGTCATCGGCCCCGCCTCCCCGTCACCGGCCCCGCCCAGAACGTCACTAACCCCGCCCAAAACGTCACTAACCCCGCCCCCCACGGCCGAAAAAACCACCAAAAAAACCGCCCAAAAGACAAAAAAGAAGCCCAAAAAACCGCAACCCGCCGCGGGCAAAAATTTCCCGCGGCAGGTCACGGAAAACCGCCCAATTGGGCGGTAAAACCGGCCACCTGGCAACACTGTTTATGGGTTTTATAAATGTGGGGGGATGTGCAGTGAGGAGGTGTGAATAACGTGAATAAATTACTGATTGGCTGTTTGAGGTTCCAAGGGAAGCTAGGAGCTTGAAGGGCATGTGAGAGATGTCTGAGGGGCAGTGTGGAAGGTAGCCAATAGCAGCCAGGGCCTGAAAAAGGATACAAATTTGGACTAATGAGGTGGCAGGAGGCAGGGCAGCCCAGGGGAGAACTGGGAAGGAGAAGCAGGAAGTAAGAGAGAACAATCCATGTGTGTATGAGGCTGCAGGCTAAGAGAGAGAACTAGGCAGCCAGACTGCATGCTGACCATGGGCGTATCTGCGTGGGGCCACGGGGGCCTGGGCCCCCATACCGCCATCAACCCTTCCCCACCGTCGCCATGGGCTACCTTTGCTGGCAGGGGACCCCAACCCCCACCAGCCGAGGTCCGCTTCCTCTTGCCGCTGCCTTTAAAAATATTCCTTCAGCTGGCGGGGGACCCCAACCCCCGCCAGCCGAGCCGAGGTCTTTTAAGTTCTTCTTCGATCGTCCTCCTTGCTGTTCAAAGCTGTTGAATCCAGTTTCAGAGTCTGACGTCATCTGTCACTTTTGCGGCACAACATTCTCAGTGACTGCAAATTGAAATCATCCCCATGGGAGGAAGTCTATACAATAGGCGCAAACATTTACACACCAGTTACATGTGTAAATGTTTTAAATACTAGCACATGCGCACATCATTTTCAGGTGGGCATGCATATGTATGGGGGCTGAGTGGAGTATGGGCAGGGTCACAGTTTGTGTGTTGGGTCTGTGAGTACTTTCTGGGAACTGTGGGACCACTGAAAGTGTGGCTTCAGTACCCTAGAAATCACTGGGGATAATTGGAGAGTGGGAGACGCGCCCAGAGGCGGTTGTGACCCAGTCGGTGGGAGGAGGGTGTTAGTGTAGAGCACAAGTGGCAGGTGCAGGCGGACCTGAGCTGTGCTGGGGATAGACCTTCTAAGTGGCCGTGGGGAAACCCCAGGCGGGTGGCTAGGCATTTCGTGACAATACTATAAGCGCATTTGTATACAGAGTGGAGAAATAGCCTAATGGTTAGTGCTAGACCTACAGAAAGACATAAACAGGATGGAGTCGTTCCAGAGGGCGGCTACAAAATTGGGCAGCGGTCTCGGTCATAAAACATATAGGGAGAGGCTCATGAACCTTAACATGTATACGCTGGAAGACAGGCAGAGAGAGGGGATATGATAGAGATGTTTAAATATCTCAGTGGCATTAATGTGCAGGAGGTGAGCCTTTTCCAAATGAAGGAAACCTCTGGAATGAGACGGCATAAGATGAACTTAAGAGAAAATAGGCTTGGGATGAATCTGAGGAAATACTCTTTTACGAAAAGGGTGGTGGATGTGTGAAATGGCCTCCCGGTGGAGGTTGTGGAGATCAAGACTTTGTCAGAGTTTAAGAAGGTGTGGGACAGACACCTGGGATCTCTTAGGAAAAGGAGTTAGCGGTTACTGTGGGTGGGCAGACTAGATGAGCCTTATGGCCCTTATCTGCCCTCATGTTTCTGTTTAGTAGTTGAGGGGTGGGGGGCTTGGATGTTGGGTTTCTTTTTCTTTGTCGTATTGTTTCTTCTGTATTTTAATTCATCCCAATAAACAGATTTGAAAATAAATATAAAATTTACCCCTAAGCGCTCACATGGTAATTAAAAAAAATATATCCACGCACTAATGGCAACATTAGTGCATGGCCATTAATGCAAAAAATAGAAAAAAAAATGCAATTTTTCACCTGCAGTAAAGATGGGCTTAGTGCATGGGAAAGACCCGCGTATGGGGTGTGCTAAGGATCCTTTCACTGAGGATCCCACTAATTCTTTCTACGTATTCAAGGACTCTACACAGGGTGCCGACGCTACTTTAGCCGATGGGAAAAAGAAGGTGAAAATAACAGTTCCTGCTCATGATCCCTTTTCCAGAATTTTAGGGAGTGGAATGTCCATCTCTGTGACTCTTACCCTTAGAAGATCACACAAACTCATTGCAGTGTAAATGTTATTTTTGGCAATCTCTCTACACAGGTGGTCAGAGGATTTTTATTTTTTGCTTGGTTAAACAATGTAATCTTTTGATCCTAGGAGAAAAAAAATGGAACACAAAATAGAGAAGTAAAATTGTCTAATGGAACATTCTTCCAGAAGATTAGTAAAAACAAACAGGCCTTTCCAGTTCAGACTCTGTGGCTCTTTGGTCTATTCACAGTTGTCCAATTTGTTTAAGAATGTGAAGAGCCAGCTCTATTAAAAGCTCGGAGGCACTGAGTGATTGAATGAACCTCACAGAGATGAATAGTATTTATAGATTTAATAGATTTACTGCCCAGGCTCAGACACTTTATTGTATAAAGATGTTTATTTAAAGAGAACATAACCCCTCTCAGGACATAACATAGCAGGGTGTGTTATATCAAAGACATATCTGCATGGCTGTGATTGTGCCTTTAAGCTGAAAGCAAAGTGCTGTCAGCATCCAAGATAGAAATTTAAAGTTGCACAACCCAGAAAATATGATTCCACTTATAAAAGGTTTTTTTTTTTTTTAAATACATCATTTTCTTTCCCCCTTGAGTCCTGCTAGACCAGCCCAGACAATTGAGATATGTCCCCCAACCAGCAGATGGAAGCAGAGAACACTGAGCATCCATCTGCTAATAAAGTTCTCCTGTTGTCCTAGTCTTGAAGGCCCAGTGTTACTTTGTTTGTCTGTATCTTCACATATCATGACATAATCACTAGTGGTGGCCAAGGTGGTTTGATAATAGCAGATGGCATAATGTCACAAGGCTGAAGCCAGTCTCCAACCATTCCACTCAAGAAGGTTTAATTCTTCCCAATCCAGCCACCCTCTTGGTACACCAAAAACAATTAAATTGATAGGGCAATAAGCTCAGCCTCCTGGCTTCAGTCCACATAATGGGCTAGATAACCTCATGCTGTCTCCTGTTATCAAACCTCCTTGGTGGTTGTGACATAATTTAGGTGAGGTAACCGTCTGGCATGAGTGTAGGCTTATTGCAAATTTATTCAGGATGATATATCCCAAATTTTATTGAAATTAGTTGTTTTGACAGCAGGGGCGTAGCTATGGGTGGGCCCGGGCCCACCCAGTTTGGGGTCAGGCCCACCTAGCAGTGGTGACCCTAAAGCAAGTAGCTTCCACGGGTCATAGGCTCGCAGTAATTCCCACACGCTACCTGCTGCTCAATGACCTCCTTGCAGCATCTAAGCGCTAACCTGGAAGCCTCTCCTCTGCAGCAACTTCCAGTTTCTGCCCAGTCAGGATGCAGAGGTGAGGCTTCCGGATTAGCACTTAGCAGTAGCAAGGAGGTCCTTGAGCAGCAGGAAGCGTGTGCAAATTCCCAGGATCACATTGGTCTCCACATTGTCTTCAGCCAGTTAAAGACAGGAGGAGCCCCTGGGATTGAAGATTTCTCAACTTGGCTCCTGCTCTGCATGGGGTGAGCTTAACAGGAGCAAATAAAAATGTGAAACATCAACCACCACATCTTAATTGTAATATCTAAGTATAGACCCATGTTCTTACATGAGTGGGCAGCACACGAGGGTCACGGGGAAAATTTTAACTGCAGGATAGGAATTTAAAAAAAAAAACACACCGTGATTTACTATGGAACAATGCTTAAATTCAGAAACAATTTATCTGATGATGCCCAAAATATCACCAGGCAGTTCTGCGTATGATGGTCCTTTTGACTGGCTGTGGTTGACACTTTTTAATTTTGTAAAGTGAACAAGTATTTGGGAAATGATTCAACAGTTACTTACTTTACCAGTGGCGTTCCTAAGGTGGCTGACACCCGGGCGGATCGGCGATGCGCCCCCCCCCCCCCAGGTGCAGCGTGACCTCCCCACCCCCGGTGAAAGGATACCTCCCCCCAGCCAAACGACACCCCCCCCCCGCGTGCATTTTTACCTGCTGGGGGGGGGGGGGGGTGCCGCGCACCTGTCTGCTTTGCTCGTTCCCTGCTCCCTCTGCCCTGGAACAGGAAGTAACCTGTTTCCAACTGTGGCGAATCCAGGTCACAAGTACCTGGTAAGATCCCAAAACAGTACAATATATTTTATTCTGTTTATCCTAGAAATAAGCAGTGGATTTTCCCCAAGTCCATTTTAATAATGGTCTATGGACTTTTAGGAAGCTATCCAAACCTTTTTAAACCCCGCTAAACTAACTGCTTTTACAAGATTCTCTGGGAACAAATTTCAGAGTTTTGAGTGAAGAAATATTTTCTCTAGTTTGTTTTAAATTTACTACTTAGTAGCTTAATTGCATGCCCCCTAGTCCTAGAATTTTTGGAAAGAGTAAACAAGTGATTCATGTGTACCCGTTCCACTCTACTCATTATTTTATAGACCTTTATCATATCTCCCTCAGCAGTCTTTTCTCCAAGCTGAAAAGCCGCTTTAGCCTTTCCTCATAGGGATATTGTCCCATCCCCTTTATCATTTTCATCACCCTTCTCTGTACCTTTTCTACTTCCATTATATCTTTTTTGAGATGCGGTGACCAGAATTGCATACAATATTTGAGGTGCGGTCGCACCATGGAGTGATACAAAGGCATTATAACGTCCTCATTTTTGTTTTCCATTCCTTTTACTAATAATACCTAACATTCTATTTGCTTTCTTAGCTGCCCCCATACACTGAGCAGAGGGTTTCAATGTATTACCAACGATGACACCTAGATCCCTTTCCTGGTCGGTGACTCCTAATGTGGAACCTTGCATTATGTAGCTGTAGTTTGGGTTCCTCTTTCCCATATGCATCACTTTGCACTTGCTCACATTAAACGTCATCTGCCATTTGGATGGCCAGCCTCCCAAGGTCCTCTTGTAATTTTTCACAATCCTCTTGAGATTTAACGACTTTGAATAACTCTCTAGATCATTTATAAATATGTTAAAAAGCAGTGGTCCCAGCAGACCCTTCTTCATTGAGAATATTGACCATTTAACCTTACTCTGTTTTTACTATTTAACCAGTTTTTCATCCACAATAGGACACTACCTCCTGCCCCATGACTCTCCAATTTCCTCTGGAGTCTTTCATGAGGTACTTTGTCAAATGCCTTTTGAAAATCCAGATACACAATATCGACCAGCTTACCTTTATCCACATGCTTGTTCAACAAATACATATATTCTTTTGTGTATGATGCTGGTCAGCTATGATCAGGCATTTCAGGACATACATACTAAATAGATTTCAATTTAAATATTTAAAGCTTTTTAAAAATGTTACCAGTGGGGAAGGGGGAGCAGGGAGGGGGGATGTATTTGTAAGTCTTTGCATGTTGACTAAGGCTATCTTGAAATGCTTAGTCATGGCTGATCACAGACAAGAAAAGAAATACATTTTTTAAATTAAAAACAAACAAACACAGTTTTGAACTTTTAAATATGAAATCTCCTATTCAGTATATATACATGACACACATCCATATCAGTGGGGCTCTTTTGAGTGGAGGAGTAGCCTAGTGGTGAGTGCAGTGGACTTTGATCCTGGGGAACTGAGTTCAATTCCCACTGCAGCTCCTTGTGACTCTGGGCAAGTCACTTAACCCTCCATTGGCCCTGGTACAAAATAAGTGCCTGAATATATGTAAACCGCTTTGAATGTAGTTGCCAAAACCTCAGAAAGGCAGTATATGAAGTCCCATTTCCCTTTCCCTCCCTTCATTTTCTGGTGTTCTTTAATCCTGGTGGCCTCTATCAGGAAGCAGGTAATAGAATACCTGTTTTCTCACTAACGACAGAGCCAATGAGACGGAAGAAAATATTTTCATCATTTCAAAAGCTAGCACATTAAAAAAAATTTAAACATGTTTTCTGAATACAACTGATAAATTTACTCAGCTGTCTTGAAGTCCCCAACGGTATTTTCAAAACAGAAGATGGACATCCATCTTGTTTCGAAAATACGGGTTTCCCCGCCTCTAGATCGTGATGTTTTGCGAGGACGTCCATATCAAAACATGGATGTCCCTTTCGAAAATGCCCCTCCATGTGACCCCAAAAGTTTTGAATTCTTAGATGCCTTTTGTGAATACCATTACTAAGTGTGGTTCTATACATTTTAAATGACCAAGATATTGGCCATTGCATAAAGTCTGCAAGTTTATCACCCTTCAAGAGATTTGAGATTGCAAGGCCAGAGTCTTTCGGATGTTCCCTCTTTTCGGCAGGTCCGTCTGGAAGATGGTTCCTGCATTTCTTTATAGCTGGGCCAACTATGTGGAAAGCTCTAAATGCGCCAAATTTACCAAATTATTAATGTAAAAAAAAGTTAAAGATTTGTTTTATGAGGCATTTTATTGAATAATTGAAATCAGCTTTATAAAGGACATTGCTTTCTTTCCCTCCTATTTAGAAGTTGCTGTATGTTATATGTATTTTTCTTATACGTTACATCTTATTTCTGAGTCATGTCTTAACTTTTACGACTGTAAATTGTAACCCGCTTAGCTGTACTGGATATAGAGGATATGAATTTGATAAAATAAATATGCAATTATTTTTTAGTAGCTCACACTGACCTCATGGAGCTCAGTGAGGCAACCTTTATGTATTGAATATCCTGTTTTAAGGTAATCTTTTTATTTTTCATGGGTTTTTTTTTTAACATATTGAGGGCCCTGTTTACTAAGGTACGCTAGCGTTTGAGAGTGCTAAAAAATGAGTGTGCGCTAACCATGTAGATGCCCAAAGGAATATTTTTGCAAATGCGCCTTTAGCACAGCTTAGTAAACAGGGCCTTGAGTGTGTTACTTTTAATGTGCATGTCTACTCTTTTTATGAATTTTCACATTATTATATTTTTATTTTTGATTACTATGATTTTATTATGGACATATGTTCCAATATAGCTGTTTCAGGTCCCTATTACAAGGACCAAATGTGCTCCTGATGCAGTCAGTCAGTTGCTGAACCATGTTGGGCTTTTACTAGGATAATACCAGCACACTTCATCACCAAAGGTTGTTGTTTTAGGGGGTCTTTTAGGTTATCAATAGAAATCAAACAAAATAAAACATGGAAAAGAAAATAAGATGATACCTTTTTTATTGGACATAACTTAATACATTTCTTGATTAGCTTTCGAAGGTCACCCTTCTTCCTCAGAAATCAAGAAATGTATTAAGTTATGTCCAATAAAAAAGGTATCATCTTATTTTCTTTTCCATGTTTTATTTTGTTTGATTTCTATTGATAACCTTAAGAGTTTGGACTAACACGGCTACCACACTCCTCTACTTAAGGGGGTCTTTTACAAAGCGTCGGTAAGCCCAATGCGGCCACCGGCGGTAGTTCTGCCCCGAGCATGCGCCATTTCTAGGGAAAAAGAAAACCCCTGAAAATGGCTTGCGCAGTAGTAATCAGGCATCACCGTGTGCTGCCCGGTTACCGCCAGAGCCCTTATCACCACCTCAATGGGTGGCGGTAAGGGCTCCCTGCCACATGGTAAGAGTTCTCTTTCAGTACGGCCATGTTTGTCTAGGAGCTTTTTACCCCGCCGCTAGCGCGGGGCCCTTTTTCCCACAGCTTGGTAAAAGGACCCCTAAATAAACTTCTTATTTGACAGCCACTGGTTGGTTCTTTTGGCTGCTTCTTTGAGTCTAAGATGTCAACAAAACACTCTAGTCTATTATTTTTACCCATGAGCACTGTGAAAAGCTAAGACAATTTTAAAACAGTGTGTTACGAACCTTATGAAAAAGGGAGAGAAAACCTAATGCAACAATACGAGCCAGTACAGTGCTGATAAAAATCAGAATTTTTAATGCATGAGAACACACTGTTTACAAGACTGTGAACAGTACAAAATAATTTGGCTAAAAGTAGTTTGGCATCATAAAAATATATCTTCTACAGATCATGAATTTAAATCTCGACATTGGTGACTGCATGCAGTACTACTCCCAGAGAATTTACTTCCTCAATTAATCCAAGTCGTTCTAGCTGTGTTAGATTTATCTGCTTTGGTCTCTTTCTGTTGATACATTTGATTATGTTCCTTATTCCTTGACGCTCTTAAAAATAAAGTCAATCCATCAATCAACTAAACGTCTACCACAAGGCTTTGCCTACTGGGGGATCTCAGAAGGTTCTACAAACTAATTTGGATTCAAACTTGTATCTGCATGGAAAAATGACCAGAGGATAGTTCTTGAACCAGAGAGCTGATTCCGCGTGTAGAAATTAAAAAAACAAACAAACCCAAAACCTTCCCAGGTGGTCATTAATCCTCTTCCAGCCATTCCAGCTTCATTGGTGTGCTGATATTTCACTATAAGCTTTTTTCAGTTCTGGGAAGCATGAACTGGCTTTTAAGCAGCTTGTCCTATATTCTCATCAAGCTGTAAAGCTTGTGTGCTAAAACCCCCTCAACAAGACCTAAACCAGAAGGCACAGTATTCAGACAAAAAATATTAACTGGAACTGAACTGTTTTACCTGGGGTGGTTATACACGTTAATTTGTGATAAGCATGTACAAAGAAGTGTGCTTATTGGAACTAAACATACAGTAATTAAACAGTATGCACAACAGTTAAAGCTAGTTTCAAACAGATAAATTTTGCACAATCAAGTTTATATTTTACTGTCCATCAGTTCAGATCGCCCTCTTTGATGGGTCCATCAGCATTAGAATCTTTTTTTCTGGACGCCACATCTAAGCCACGGTAGGGCTATTACATGAGTAGCGCACGGCAAAACAGTACTACCGTGGGGCTCCCTGTGGTAGTTTCCCGCAGTCAGAAAATAATTTTCTAGCGTGGGGGCGTGGTGTAGGTGTGCCATCGCCGCACGGTCTGATAACTACCAGGTTAGCACATGAGCCCTTACCACTTAGTAAATAGGTGGCGGTTAAGTGCTCAGGCAGTAAATTGACATGCGCCAATATTTTTATTAGCACACGGCAATTTACGACTTCTGTTTAAATTAATGAAAATTCCGGCTGCAGTAACAAGTGGCCTCGGCGCACGGCAATTTCATGCAGGCCAGTTTTTACTGCACCCTTTATAGAAGGACCCCATTACGCGGCTTGGCCAAAAGACCAGTGAGAAATAATATAAACAACGCACGGGGGGGGGGGGGGGGGGGGGGGGGGGGGGGGGGGGTTTAAAGAGTATTTGGTTCACAGACATTATGAGGGTGATTTTTATACAACACTTGTATGGCAGGTATGCACGCAAGTTATATTGATTTTCCAAGGGGGAGCATGTGCACACTTTCCCTTTGAAAATTACCCCAGAATACCTGCACGCATTTACACCTGCTATTTGGTACACACAAATTTCCCAATGTATTTTACAAGTACACTTTGTAAAATATGTGCATCACATTAACCCCTTCCCAGGGGCACCTTGTTCAGACCGCTTGTGCATACGGCCTTGTATGCACAAAATGCTTTCACACGTATAGTCTGAGCAATTTTAGGAAAGGCTGTCAGTATGTAGAACAGTTTTGGCCACAGAAATAACTTAAAATCACCCCTAAACAATGATCATTTTGTTACAGCTTGGTCCATGCAACACATAAAGGTCAACTTGTCAACATTATCCCCTTTAGAAAAAGCGCTGAGCTAGAACGACATTTCAAGCTAGAGAATTAGGAAAAACAGCCAAAAAACTACTAGCTTCTTGACTTGTTCTGCTGCAACACATTTAATAATCGTAATTTTTCTACACATGGAATGACTACTGTAAACCACACACACAACAGCAATGCTTTCACAAGATAGCTCACCCTGGTTGCAGCTTACAGAACGAGAACTGGGGGGGGGAGGGGCAGAGGGAGGGTGTTTTAAAGTTATACCTACAGTTCTTTCATTGTCTAAATAGCCCTGTAATGTGTTGTACAAGGTAGCTGAGAAATCAATGGGAACACACAGGAGAAAAAAAAAAAACTTCATCAATGGCTACACTTCCTTTACATGTATAGGCATTTGTGGACTAGAGAGCTGCACAGGAATCCCGCAGAACCTGCGAGTATGGAAGAACTTACTACGGGATTCCCAAAGGAGTGTAGTCAAAATCTCTGGTGACTCCAGAATGAGGCTTGGAACGCACTGAGAAAGACAATTGGAGAACCAGAATGAGGCTTGGATCATACAAAGAGAGGCAGGAGTGCCAGAATGAGGCTTGGAATGCCCAGAAGTGCAGCTGGAACACCAGACTGAGGCCTGGAACACGCATTGATTGAATAGTAATACCAACCAAAATACCATGGGAGGCTGTCGGGGTTGGGAGGAAACAGGGGGCTGTGAGAGCAAGTAAATAAGTGTCAACTTCGGCAAATATGGGTGGGGAATAGAATAGATCTTAGCGGGTAGAGGTGGGTATGGGTTAGATGAAATGTCTGTCCCTGTCACTGTGCAACTCTAATGTGAGCTGCCACCCTTCTTGCCCTTTTAAACACTTAAGTGTGGTCGCACCAAAGGCACATGTCTGTTTTCTCAATATGCTGTGAAGGTTTCTGCAGGCCCTCTCCCTATCACTATTCCCAATCCTGCCAATGGGGGAATGTCAACAAACCTCATTCACCGAGACCAAGTGGCTTAAAAATAAAGGGGCCGATAGTCAGCTGACAACGCTCAACGTTTTGCTGCCTGCTACCGGCGTTATTCCCGGAAATTCAACGCTGGGTCATGTCCAGGCTTCAGAGCCAGCTAAATTATAGCTGATGAAGGTGGTCTTTTACTAAGAGATGGTAGTTCCCACCCCACAGAACGCGCCATTTCTGGCACCACAAAAATATTTTCATTTTTGTAGCACCGGTGTTTACCCAGCGTTAATCGGGCAGTGCTGCTTGCTGCCTGGTTACCTCAACGGGTGGTGGTAAGTGCTCCCTCCCCCCCAAAAATGACTGCGCAGCAAGTGCTTCATTTGCCGCATGGCCATTTTTTTAAACAGCCTTTTACCCAAGGTGGTAAAAGGGGGCCTCAGAACACGTCAAAAATATATGCTGATGCCAGTGAAGGCTCCCTTTTGCCACAGCTTAGTACAAGGACCCCTAAGTGCAATATTCAGCACTTAACTCTGGCACCAGAAAGATAGGACTGACTTTTATACAGTCACCTTGGCTGGTTAAGGGCTGAATATCGGCATGTAACCGGCCAAGTGCTGACTCCACCCCCGAAACACTCTCCAAGTTTGAGTTTGATTCCAGAAGGAATCAAAAATGGCAGATTTTGCAGAAAGAGTCATGAGCGAAGCCTCTCTTCCAACACCCTAACATCTGCTCCAACCAATTTTTTGCAAGGGTAAGACCGTTTTGTTCGGGTGCTCATTGGAATACAAAATGACCTCATTAACACGAGCTTGACTACATTAGCATGCTACTTGCATTGTTTGTCTGCATGCTCATTTGTTCCCGTGCAGGTAAATGCAGGTGCTAGCCTGGCGCTAATGGCCTCTAGCGCCCGGGTTTACTTTTGAGCATCGGGGCCTTAGTCCTTAGGAACTGTCAGAGCCAGTGGAGGGGACCTGCCCTTGCTCAATGTTCTTTCCTCTCCTGGGCCATCAGCACTGGTGGCTTTGGCTGCTCAGTATGACGATTAAAAAAATCTCCGAATGGTTATGCAGCAAAGTTGCACATGGAAAGTCACATTAATGCTTCCTAATATCATACGGAGAACAATTAGCTATGGACAGAAAGGTCCACCCAGGACTAATGAAGCCCACTTTATGCAGCATGTCATGTGGATCTAAAAAAATACATACATTTGGATCCCCTGCTGTATTGAAGCCTGAGTGGATAAGAGACTGAATACAAACAATGTTAGCGAGACACACAAGTCTGTCCCCCCCCCCCCCCCCCCCCCCCCCCCCCCCGGGTGATCTTGCAAGCCATCCTGGCTTCCTCTGGAATGTAGGCCAAGAATAGTTAAGGATTAAAAATGAAAGGCAATGAGCCAGACTAAGGCGTATTCACATTACAAATAAGCCCAATTTATTCAACAATGGGAATCTTCAGGATTTTAATTCTGTTGCTGAGTGGAGTGAGAGAGGAAAGAGAAAGCGCGGGAAGAATTTCAGGTCCAAGTACTATACTCGAGCAGCAGGAACACCAGGAAGCACTTTAGCTCTGGGTCAATTTACACCAGCTGTAGACCTGCTGTCTTAGCTTGCTTTTTTTCCACAATGGTGTTTGGTTCTCATGGGGGCTGCACAGTGATGGAGGCACAGTGGCTGCTGGAATATTTTCTCCTGCTGTACTTCATTGATCCAACTTTTGGTTTTTTTACATAGGTTCTATTCTATTGTTTTCATTCTGTTTTATGGTGGATGTTCACTGCTCTGAAATTGCTGAAGAGCAGTATAGCAAGTATTGAATCAAACCAATTGCTACCAGATCCCTTTTGTGGAAATACTCCTTTTTAGGTATTACAACAGGTCACTTAAATTAACTACGTACAGATTATGGTAATATGTGTAACTAATATTTATCCCCGTCATCTGTTCCACCACTGTGCATCAGTCATCTCAAATCAGCAGCACCTTACCACTGTATATGTAACACCAATACACTTTGATAGATAAGATGGACTTCTAATAATTAGACATCCACTAATGCGTCAGAATACTTTGGACTCCTCTTTTCAGGAGCACAGCTTCCTCGTGGCCTGTATTTCCAATCCCTGAATACATACAATAGATGCAACTGAAGAGTAGCAGACCAATCAAAGGTTGGAATTAGAGCCTATTCAGCAAGGCTTAAGCGCTGCCTCCCCCAGGCAAAAACCTTGTTCCTGAATAGCAGTTTTTTCTAAGCTCTTTTGCAGACAAGTTTGCCTTCTGGATAGCTCTCTTCAACACGTCCGGGGTAGAAAAAAAACTGGACCCAAAAGAAAACACCCATGTGTATGTGTGTATGGGCAATGGCGTAGCCAGTGCATTTTTTTCTACTGAAAAAGATGCCGGTACTCAAACGCCAGGCCACCCTTAGGGGTGGGGGGAATCACTGAGGGACCCACCCTCAACAGCCAGACCCCCTGCAACCAGTCACAGAATCTATGAAGAGGCAGAATTGGTGTGTAGGGCCTGAGCTCTTACATTAAAACTTGGGGACCATGGGTCAGTTTTAGCAGACAATGGAAAAGGTGCCGATACTCAGTACTCCCAAGTACCACTCAAAAAACGCCCTGCCCGAGTGGGGGGGGGGGGGGGGGGGGGGGTGTCCTCTGCTTTCATGGCTGCACCATGGCTGCTTTTCCTTCTGCACCAGTCACACATGTGCTGAACAAGCAGCACTTAATTCAGTGGCTGAAGCCCACCTGCTGAATTGAGTGCTGCTCGTTCAGCACAGGTGGGACTTGTGGAGAAGTCTTTGGCTGGCGGGGCCTGACAATCCCGCCAGCAACCGTAATATTTTATTGTGGTGGTGGGGAGAGGGAAGAGAATACTGGGCCCCCTCAGCTAACCTTTGGAAATCCCCAGAAATTGACTTCTGGTTGCCCCTGTGTGTGTATGGGGGGGGGGGGGGGGGGGGGGGGGGGGGAGAAAAAACAACTTCAAAAACAAGATGAAATATGTGATCTGCTGTTCCTTCTTTCTCTTAGCAGGGGTCCCTAAATGAATTAAGAATTACCTATAAAGGCTCACTGGGTGAGAAAATCTTATTAAAAACAGCAAAAATTGTCATGAAAAACCACAACCAAAAAAAAAGAATTGATATTTGCCTGCTCTATCCCATAGACAACCAAGCTCATCAAGCTTAACCTCGATCTGAAATC
Organism: Microcaecilia unicolor; assembly: GCF_901765095.1. Lineage (NCBI taxonomy): Eukaryota > Metazoa > Chordata > Amphibia > Gymnophiona > Siphonopidae > Microcaecilia > Microcaecilia unicolor. Next base: position 43,434,280 of record NC_044035.1, on the reverse strand, counting down.
AGGGTACATTAATCCTTCCACTCCCTTTTCCCTTGGTTAAGTAAACAAGCCACTCATTACTGGGGCCCAGGGCTGGACCCATTAGTATGTGTACCAGGCAACTGCTTATGGTGATAAAAGTTGAGGGGGGGGAGGGGACATGGCATCAGCACAACAGCCGCACCTGAAAGCTGCTTCAGTGCCTGCTCAAGCCCTGTTGCACCCCTATCCCTCCAACAAGAAGTTGTTGTCAAGAAGTGGCAGGTCTTGCATGTGGGCCTGCTGTCAAGGCTCCACGCTGTACTTCTTGCTCATGTGAATACTGGAGGCAGGGGAGGTGGTAGCAGGGAGAAAGAAAAGGGGGATGCTGGACACAGTGGAGAGGATATAGGAAAAGGAAGGGGGGGGGGGCATGGCTGGAAGCTCGTCTAGGGCATTAGATACCCTATGTCTGGCCCTGCTGGAGTCTCTCCATAAAACAGTGCTGCTCAAGCTTTTATCACCCATGACCCCATTTTAACATTCCTGCGAACCCAACCCTACCTTCTTCTTCCATACCTCATACCAGTATTTCCCAGGTCGCTCCTGGAGTATCCCCTTGCTAGTCAGGTTTTCAGGATATCCACAACGAATATGCATGAAAGAGATTTGCATACAATAGAGGCAGCATATGCAAATCAATCTCATGCATATTCATTGTGGATAGCCTGAAAACCTGACCAGCAAGGGGTATGCTGCATAGGTCAACAATGCTGCTGTAGGCCTCACCTCCCACTGAGCCCATGCAGGCTAAATTATACTAGGCCTGTCAGCCTGCATAGTCCGATGACACCGCTATCCTGGGTTTTAAGAAATTTTTCTTTTTTGCTGCTGTTGTGACCCCACTTGGGGTTGTGACACACAGTTTGGCTACCCTAGTGAGGGATCCTAAGAGGAAAAGGTGCAGGAAAAAAAAAAAAACAGAGGGTGGGCAGAAGAGGAAAAATAATAAAATAATCAGTGCATCATTAAATGCAGGCTACTCAATACATTTTCTTCTGGCTCAAGTTTCCATCGCTACAAATGCTTAAAAGAAAAAACACTCCCCCGAGTCCGGGGCAATGGAATAAGCCCTATAAAGCAAAACACAAAAAATGCTCGTCATCCAGACATTTTACAGATCTGCTGTGTCAAACATCATATTTCAACATGTTCCAAACAGACAACACACCGCTCAAAGAGCTGATGGGAACAGAAGGCTGAAATCGCCTTCCAATACAACAAATTTCTAGCCTTTCTTTCGGGGAGGGGGGTGGGGAGGAGGAAAGTCTGGCTTCACTTTCTCTCCCACTACAATAGCCTGCCCCAAGACAAGCGTTAGTCCGTCACAGGCTCTCAATAACTCCCAAAGAGCTAGGTAACTAAAACCAGAAGCACACAACACATCGAGTGTCCAGTACCTCCCCTCTGTGTACTATAATTATAATTGTACATATGTTTGTTTGTTTGTGTGTGTGTGTTTTCATTTTTTTTTTTTTTTGGCAGCTCCATGATTACAACGGCAAGTCCAAAAATAAAGGCGGAGGTAGTGCTGGGCGCTGCTGCTGCAGCCTTCAGATCTCTGTAGCCGTGATCTCCTCAAACTGTACTTCTGCCCCGTGCAAGTTCAGTTCATCCAGTTCCCTGGCCTCCAGCTCCAGCGTCAGTTGCCTTACGTCCCTTTCTAGTTCCCGGTTGCGCCGGTACATTTGAATGTAATTGTGCTGTAGCTGCTTTTGGTACCGGATGACTTTTTCCTTTTCCTCGTGCCACGTCCGGCGCTCGTCCTCGAAGTTCTCCAGCTGCTCCTCGCTCCGCCGCCGCTCATACAGCAGCTCGCCCCGCAGCCGCTCCACCTGCTGCCTCAAGCCCTGTAGCGTATCCGCGCTCTGGCGCTGCACCTTGGCCTCGTCACTTTCGTAAAGCAAAAAGGGGTCATCCTGCTCGTGATAATGGCCCAGTCCATGCCGGGAGCTGGCCACTGCCACCTCTCTGAGGCTGGCCACTTCCTGGTTGAGTTTGCCGGCTTTCTCTCTCAGTAGCTCAGCCTCATTCTTCTTGCGCTGAAGCTCATTCTCGCAGACCTCCAGCTCAAGAGTCTTTGTGTGGGCAGTGTCTTGCAGCTCCTGTAGCTGCTCCTCATTGGCCTGGAGCTCTGAGCGAGCCTCCCGGAGTTGGGCCCGAAGCAGCAGCATCTCATTCCCTTTCTGCGCCAGCTCGGCCTGAGCGTCTTTCAGCTGCTGTTTCAAAAGAGAGATCTCCCCAGACTTCTGGCAGACCTGAGGACAAAAGTGACAAAAATAAATTTAAAAACCACCAAAACAAAATATAAAACCAAAGATAATTGAAGACATGGAACCTGACATGGAAGGAAATGCAAGCACGCAAAATGTAATAAAAAGAAAAAAAAAAAAAGGAGAGATTTGTTAAATAAAAGGTCAAATGATGGAAGTAATGAATGCAAATAATTTATCACAGTGAGCTGAACTGACTATCTTTGTAACAAACAAACAAAACAAAACAACTTTGCCAGCTTACCTGGGAAACAACCTGCTTTACTTTTTATTTTTCCAACCCAATGAAGTTCAAAAGAATTATATATAAGGGGTTGAGGAGGGCAAAGTAACTGAAAATTTAACAGAACAAACTCAAATTTGGCAGGTGGGGAAAAACCAGTAAACACACATCAATTTTGAAAATGGGCCCAATCGGACTGGGGGGGTGGGGGTTCCAGAGAAACAAGCCCTTAAAAAAAATGGCCCAATGCATTTCAATAACAAAACAGGCCTGCTTCTGTATAATAGAAATTAAGATACAGTGAAACACAGCAGACAGAGAATTGCTCCTTTCAAACTGCTTTACTACCATTCTGTCCCTTAGAACTACCCTCTGTGCCAGAACCGGTGGTGGGAAGCGGGGCTGGTGGTTGGGAAGCGGGGATAGTGCTGGGCAGACATTTACAGTCTGTGCCCTGAAAAGGACAGGTACAAATCAAACAAAAAGTAGCACATATGAGTTTATCTTGTTGGGCAGACTGGATGGACCATGCAGGTCTTTTTCTGCCGTCATCTACTATGTTACTCTCTACAACCACCATATCACCCACATGTACCCCCATCCTACCCCCAACTGTACCTTCTTCTCTCTTCTCTAAGTCAAAGACACACGGAAACAGCAGAGCTGCCCACACACGTGTGAATGGAGGGGATGAGAAAGAATTCAGTGAACCGTCTTCTGCATGCTTCCCCCACCCCCCCCACCCCATTTTTTTTAAAACAAAAACAAAGAAACAAACTCCCAACCTTACTCCTTCACGCATATCAACATAACTATTGCTACAAACCTCCCATTTGGTCTCCTCTAGCCGAGGTCCCAGCTCAGTCTGTTCTCTCTCAAATGAAGCGCATCTTTTCTCCAACAGCTCTCGCTCCTGTAGCAGCTGGGAAAAGTCCTCCTGCAGTTTCTTCTTCTCCTGCTGCAGCTGGAAGATCTGCAGCTGCAGCACCTGCTGCAGCCGCTGAGCCTTTTGTGAGGCCTGTTTCATCTTCAAGGCATAGCTCTGTTGCAGTTCCTCCATCTCCTGCTCACATCGCTTCTGCTTCTCCTCATAAACCTGGCACAAAGACAAGAGAGGACATGGACTGAACAGGCACATTCAGGCTACCGGCCAGACCTAGATTTCCATGGCAGGCAGATCTCTGCACAGAAGACAGCCATTTCACAACATCATTCACTTATTACCTTACATTAAAAAGATCTTATAACCCGAAGTTACCATCCGGGTTCAAAGCGGCTAGCAATAAGAGCAGCTAGTCAGTAACTAGGGTGGGAGAGGTAAGCCTTGAGGGACACCACAATGAGACCCCCAAGGCTTAGATAATTCTCCTCTCATTTTGACCATATAAAATCTAGTCTCTAAAAAACAACAACCCTGAAACCAACTGAGAACCCTGTCTTCAATTCCAAATTCATGCAGGATATAAAGCAATGATTGGTGGTCGGCCAAGTCAAAAGGCACTAATAAGGTCAAATTGTATTATTAAAGAAGAACAACCCTGACTCAACATCCGATTGCCAAGAGTAATTAGCAAGCCCACCACTGTTTCTGTACTGAACCCTATTCGGAACCCAGACTGGGAGATATGAAGTAGCTGAAATGTATCTAAGTAAGAGTCGAAGTGACTGGTAACCCGTTCTTCCATATTATCATCAGAAGGGGAATCGAGGCAACTGGACGATAATTGATGACATCAGAAACATTCCCTCTTCCATGCAGGGGCGGACTGACCATTAGGACTGCAGGGCAGTGTCTGAGGGCTTACAGCAGTAGGGGGGCCCACTCTCCCCTAGCTTCCATTAGTTTCATTACTTTTGATAGGTGCTTAGGGGGCCAGGACCTCCTTACTGCCCAGGGGCCCAGATCACTGTCAGTCCACTCCTCTTTCCATGTATTGAAGATGGTTGTACTATGTGGCGTATGCCTCCCCTGTTACTACTACTACTTATCATTTCTATAGTGCTACTAGACGAACGCAGTGCTGTACACTTGAATATGAAGAGACAGTCCCTGCTCGAGCTTACAATCTAATTAGGACAGACAAACAGGACAAACAAGAGATAAGGGAATATTAAAGTGAGGATGATAAAATAAGGGTTCTGAACAAGTGAATAAGGGTTAGGAGTTAAAAGCAGCATCAAAAGGTGGGCTTGCAAGGGCAGGCTTCTGTTTCTGTGAGTCAGACATCCTGCACGTACGTGCAGGACGTCAGACTCACAGAAACAGAAGCCTGCCCTTGCAGATCAGCAACGCGGCCATGCCGGAGAAGAGGGCAAATAAGGGGAAAGGACAAAGAGTAGTAAGATTCCGGAATCCCAAAGAGTTGCAAGATTCCATGCGGAATCCCAAAGAGTTGCAAGATTCCGGAATCGCGATGACTACTACTACTACTTATCATTTCTATAGCGCTACTAGACATACGCAGCGCTGTACACTTGAATATGAAGAGACAGTCCCTGCTCGAGCTTACAATCTAATTAGGACAGACAAACAGGACAAACAAGAGATAAGGGAATATTAAAGTGAGGATGATAAAATAAGGGTTCTGAACAAGTGAATAAGGGTTAGGAGTTAAAAGCAGCATCAAAAAGGTGGGCTTGCAAGGGCAGGCTTCTGTTTCTGTGAGTCAGACATCCTGCACGTACGTGCAGGACGTCAGACTCACAGAAACAGAAGCCTGCCCTTGCAGATCAGCAACGCGGCCATGCCGGAGAAGAGGGCAAATAAGGGGAAAGGACAAAGAGTAGTAAGATTCCGGAATCCCAAAGAGTTGCAAGATTCCATGCGGAATCCCAAAGAGTTGCAAGATTCCGGAATCGCGATGACTACTACTACTACTTATCATTTCTATAGCGCTACTAGACATACGCAGCGCTGTACACTTGAATATGAAGAGACAGTCCCTGCTCGACAGAGCTTACAATCTAATTAGGACAGACAAACAGGACAAACAAGAGATAAGGGAATATTAAAGTGAGGATGATATAATAAGGGTTCTGAACAAGTGAATAAGGGTTAGGAGTTAAAAGCAGCATCAAAAAGGTGGGCTTTTAGCCTAGATTGGAAGATGGCCAGAGATGGAGCGCGACGTACCGGCTCAGGAAGTCTATTCCAGGCATATGGTGCAGCAAGATAAAAGGAACAGAGTCTGGAGTTAGAGGTGAGGGAGAAGGGTGCAGCTAAGAGAGATGTACCCAGTGAATGGAGTTCCTGGGGACGAGTGAAGGGAGAGATAGGAGTGGAGAGGTACTGAGGAGCTGCAGAGCGAATGCAGTTGTAAGTCAACAAGAGGAGTTTGAACTGTATGCGGAAATGGATAGGGAGCCAGTGAAGTGACTTGAGGAGAGGGCTAATATGAGCATAGCGACACTAGTGGAATATAAGTCGTGCAGCAGAATTCTTGCTTTGGACATCTATTTGGTTTTATTATAAACCACTAAGAAGGTAATTCCAATTGGCCATATATTAAAAGATGAATAAACCTGGAAACTTAGAAACGAGGGTGTGGTTACAGTTTTTTATTTTTTTTATTGTGGCCACATTTTCTGGCTCAGTCTTCACAGATTTCTGCTCCTTTTACACACGTAAAGATAACCTTACTAACTGCCATTATCTGCACAACTGGATTTTGGGTGAAGCAGGAGTCACTGGAGTAGTGTATTAAATTGGTTTAGGAGTTTCTTAAAATAAATGTGATTTCAAAGTCTGTTAGGAAAAACAATTATTGACCCCTTGACATATGGGCTAATGAGTTCTACAGGGATCCCATTATTCCTAATTTTATTAATTTTTACCTAAGTTCTCTGGGGTCATTCTGCATTCTTTGCGTGTTTTGCATGATTCATACACTGATGACATTTGCTTAATTAGCTTTCTCCATAAGCAGTGGACCACTGACAGGAAATTGTCTGCTCCTGACTTGAGAAAACCACCAAAGAAGAGCCCTTGTGGAAACAGGAAAGGAGGGCGGGACCAGAGTCAGAGCTGAGAGCGAAGGGAAGGCAGCAGACTCGCGAGGGGGGGAGGGGAGGGTAGCAGAGTGGGGGTTGGCAATTTTGGAGGGGGGGCGACGTGCACGTAGGGACGTCTCTGCTCGCGCCCGCTGTTCTTCAACGCGCATCTCTCGCTGGGATCGTAACCCCCTGCTGACGTCAGGCAAGCAGGGTTCTACTGCTGGCCAGAGACGTCAGCAGGTGGTTACGATCCCAGTGAGACACTTTACAACATTCACGTAGCAAATTATTATATAAGATATATATATATAGTGACTGAATTACATAGCTCAAAGCTTTAAGATCATTACATGCAGTTAAGGCTTTGTAAAGAACAAGCAGTAAGGCATCAGGCCAGAAGATATTGAAGCACAGAAGTGATGTAGAACATTAAATGACACTCCTGATTTAAGAAAATTCAGCCCGGGTGGGTCAACTGAAATCTTCAACCATCATTACCTCAGGTTTTTCCTCTCGTCACAACTAGATGCAAAAGATCCCACTGCTTCCCATGCTGGGATTAAGGGGAAGCCATGTGCACATCCCTCAATCGACAGCTTCTTTATAAAGTTTTTTTTGGGGGGGGGCATGCCACATTTTTTCATTTTATTTCATTTGTTCTTTAAAACAAAAACGAAAGGGAAGAGACACAGAAAAAAAAAAGTCAGGTTCCTCCCATCAGCACTCTCTCCTCCCACTTAATCAGATGTCCCATTTCCAGTATAATGTGGCTCACGGGTCTTCTGTGGGCAGGAGTGATCCCCCAACACAATCTTTAGTGCTAGCAAGTGGGGGGGGGGGGGGGGGGGGGGGAGGGAGAGAGAGAGAGAGAGAGAGAGGAGGGTGAAGCAGGAGCAACAGGGGATCGTTCCTGCCCATAGAAAAAAGCATGGGCTGTAATGTAGCCGAGATGGGAGTAGGTCCTGGGGTGAGCAGAGATTTTTTTTCTGTTTTCATCTTCTTTCTTTTTCTCATGACAGGATACCCACTCGGCTCCATACCCAGTAGGATACGCTGAGAGAGGCCTGGTTTTATCTTACTGCACGCATGGACGTTCAAGCGTGGCTTCTCTTAGGAAATTCAGAATTACACCCATGTACAGTTTATTCTGGGCATAGCGCTGTATATGACATCCTGCTTATATATAAAGCTCTTCTTTATTCTCCTACCTGGCATATTGCTGCTTCGTTTTCGTCCAGGTTTTCCCTTAGCTGTTGCAGCTCTGCCTCCCTCTCCCGAAGCTTCTCTTCCAGCTCCCTGATGAGAATTTCATCACTGTTGACAGGGGAACGGTCGCAGGAGCCACTGTCCGATGAAGGGTTCCCCCTGCCATTTAAAGAGCCCGTGCTCTTGCTGGAGGAAGAACGCCCACTGTCAGAATTCGAAGGGCCTGCTAGCACTCTGGAGCTTCCTTCGGGGTACCCATTCACACCACTGTGACTGTCCAAATTAATGTGACCCATGGAGACACTGACCGGCTCCAGCTGGTGGCTGCAGCTGGTGCTATAGGTGGGTAGACTGGACAGAGAGTTTCGTCCAGAGTCCGACATTGTGCCCGAGTGAGTGCTGTTCCTGCAGCTGAAGGAGTTATGTTTCTCTGTGTTCCCCACAGAATTCCCACTGAAGAGAAGGTTCAGGCTTCCGTGGCTCTCTGTCATGTTTGCCACCGCAGGTCGTGTCACCAGGTACTGGAGAGAGGTATTTCTGTTCTTGGGTACCACTGGTTTAAACGCCGTAGGTCTGATCAAAGTCTTCTCGATATTCTGAAATACAAAAAAAGGAAAACCATACTTATAAATTCTAGCTAACATGAAACTAACACCAGCAATGTTTACTTTTCCAGAGGCCTCTCAGTGAAAACACATCACCACGCCTGAACAAGTGCCCCCTGCAGGAAGAAAGAGGAAAAGCAAATGTAAATAGTATGGCACACTTTTTCACAAGAGGTCTGATAAAGTGATTCCTCCTAACTCCTTCAGTTCACACCCACATTTACTGGTTTGATACCCAAATTGCTTCTGTCTACATATTGCTTGTTAAAGTGCCACATACACCTGTAAATAAAATTAATGCATTTAAAATATAGCACACGTTGCAGCCACATCATTATACAAAATATACACATCAAGAATTTCCAGCTATCTAGCTATTAATAGCGGAGAAGGGAAACAAACCCTCATTGCCCACAAACATTATCTACACTTCAAAATTAAAGGTGAATTTAAGTTTGACCTGGACTCACTTGAAGCATTCAAATTGGACCAAAATAATACAGTAATCCGTAATCCATCAACACATGAAACACCAGTAAAGAAACATACACGTAATAATAAAATTCTAACTCTGATGAGTAAAAGGATTGAGCAACAGCAGTCCAAGCAGCAAGCTCAACATCAAATTAATCTCTCGAGTTCTTCCCTTAGGGATTTAATTGTTCAAAACACAATGTTTTTAATTTAAAACAGAGCAAGCGAAATGCCCATTTATACTAACAAACACCTTATATCTTTTAAACAGTCCACCTACCTGTGGGAGATAAAAGCATAGCTCTACTTTTACTTGCATTGACAGGAATTGTCCATAGCTAGGCAGTATACACCCAACACACACACAGCTAATCACTGGCTGGAGGAACCGGCTCGTATCGACTTGTTTAATAATCTACAAATTTGGGGGTATCATTTGCTCAAACAGCCAAACTTCGCTAACTGGTACTTGGACTTCTGAGATAATCATACAAGTGCTTCCCAGTCAGAAATCAGAAAAGCTGACCTAAAACAAAAATGAATTATTTTCAATGTTTTGTTTCCATCTGAAAATTCACCACACAACAGCATACTGCTGCCAACCTGGAGCCTGCCATGAGTGGGAAAGTGCGGGGTACAAATGTAACAAACAAAAAAAAAAATACTTTGATCTGTAATGCAGGGGAGAGAAATGTTTTCCCTTTCAGATAAAAGCCCTGTAAAACATTAAAAAGGCAGAAAGTTCTGGAATCCTTTGGAATGACAGACTGAGTTTCTTCCCCCATAATACTTCTCTCCCCATCCCTTTCCTTGTAAAGGAAAATCTGAGAACCTCCTCCAGACGGGCTCTGTTCTGTGATATCACCAGCAAGGCATCTTATCAGCTTAAAGGATTCTGGTTGGATTTCAGCAGCACTTTGACCTTCAAGGGCTTAACGCAAAACCACGGTGAACCAACCTTAGTGAAAACACAGACAGGTATGTGACTTCAGACCACTACAAAGGCAGGATACGGTTTATCCTGTTAGGGAAGGCAGATGCATAGAACTGCCCGGGCAAAGTTTTACATGGGAGCTTTTTAAAAGCAGACTAACTTCCCACGGCTTGTACCATACACTGTTTTACTGCCTGTGCACAGCGGTATATCAAATAAATAAAATACAGTATACAAGCTCAGTTCCTACCTTTCCAGCAGTGAGGCAAGAAAGTCAAACATTTCACATCAATAAATGTTCTATTGTCCCCTGTCCAAATTAGAATATAGTTTAGGGAAACAAACTCCCTGGTTCTTATAAACTGGATTACTGCTACTTGTACCCTGCCTCACAGTATCTATATAAATAATTCTCACCTCAAATTCTGAAGCTGTGTGACAGGGAAACACTGAAGCCCTGTACTGTTGTAGCCTGTCAGCACCACTCACTCTCACTCATACACCCACCCACAGCCACTCCCCATCCAGACATAATTCTCAACCCCAATGTTCTAATGAAGCCCCAAGCTCCACCCACCTCCCTGAAGGGTTCGTAACTTCGTGGTGGTGAAGCCACCCCACTGACCATGTCTCTCTGCCACGCCCTCGCGTCAAACGTGATGACGTCGAGGGCGGAACAATTATAGTCAACTCATCGCTGAACGCAACGAACCCAATGGAAAGGGACAAGAGCGTGTTTCCCTACTCCTCCCCCTGCCTCACAATCACCTTCCAGTGCGCCGACAAAACAAAAATGGCGCCCACAATGAACGTACGAAAATAACGACGCCCATCAGAAACACCCTCTCTCTCTCTGCACCCTCCCCGTTGCTACTGGACCCGCTGCTCTCTCCCTCCCCCTCCCGAGTCGCCGCTGCACCCCCCCCCCCCCCCCCGCCCACAGTCCACCTCAAACACCCTCCTCCACACCTCACAGGTTTGCTTTCTTTCCAGTGTATGGCAATGACGGCTGCACAGGCCAAGGGAAACAGAGATTAACCAAATTGCCTTCCTTGCTTACGCCCCCCGCCCTGAGCCCTCCCTCACCCACCCTCCTCCCCAATGCTCATCGCCGCAGCCGCTCGCTGTCCCGCCAATACCTCAACGACAACGTGGATGCAGCACCTCAGAGGTTTGCTTTCTTTTCAGTGTATGGCGAAAACGGCTGCACGGGGCAGGGGAAACGGAGATTAACGAAATTGCCTTCCTTGCTTACATTGCACTACATAGCCTTACATCCACTCCTGTCTACAAACAGAGGGGAGGGAGGACCGCATGCAACTCGGAGGGGACACAGGGAGAGAACGGGGGAGGGGGGGAACCTTGCTAGCGCCCGTTTCATTTCATACAGAAACGGGCCTTTTTTACTAGTAAGTAAATAGGAAATAGTCTCTTTTTAAATCTAACTGGCTAAACACCCGCCTGACAATGGTATGATTGGCAGGAGTATTTGAGAAAATCTCAAAGTGAGTACTGTGGGGGCACAACTTATGTTTCGAAGAAATATAACACAGATTTACACATTCGAACAGAGATTGTTAACGAATGCTTCCTGAACTTTATTTAAATCACTATTCATATTCTGGGCACCTCCCTTAACTAGTCTAAAACCTCCCAAACACCCACACAACCGCTTATTCACTTTCTGGTTTTACTATCAATTCCTTTCACTCTCCCCAGTCAAACACGCCGTGAGCAGCTGCTAAATCTAGTCCCACTGAGTCACCACTGTTTAGTGCCATGATATTTCATAAACATAAAGGAATCCTGTGCAGAAGGAAGGGATCCTCAGGAGCTTAGCCTAGAATGGGTAGCAGAGCTGGTGGTTGGGAGGCGGGGCTAGTGCTGGGCAGACTTATACGGTCTGTGCCGGGGCTGGTGGTTGGGCGGCGGGGATAGTGCTGGGCAGACTTATACGGTCTGTGCCAGAGCCGGTGGTGGGAGGCGGGGATAGTGCTGGGCAGACTTATACGGTCTGTGCCAGAGCTGGTGGTGGGAGGCGGGACTGGTAGTTGGGAGGCGGGGATAGTGCCGGGCAGACTTATAGGGTCTGTGCCAGAGCTGGTGGTTGGGAGGCGGGGATAGGGCTGGCCAGACTTATACAGTCTGTGCACTGAAGAGGACAGTACAAATAAAAAAGTAGCACATATGAATTTATCTTCTTGGGCAGACTGGATGGACCGTGCAGGTCTTTTTCTGCCGTCATCTACTATGTTTAACATGAAGACTATACAGTAGGACATTAACCCGCGCTATTTGCCTCTTAATACATATTAAAGGACTCTAATGCTGGGTGCAGTGCCCTAACAGTGTTAACTAAGTCACCCTGCGTTACATAGAAATGAGATGTAAACATGCAAATGCAAGTAAAGCAGTTCATTATTATATAAATACCATATAGTTGCTTGCAGAGTGCCCTGGGTTCACACAGCAAGCCATAGTATACCTGGTAAAATAATCTCAGTTTATAGCTGGGATTATTTTACCACCTGGGAGCCACCAGGCCATCAAGCTGGGGTCTCTTAAAGGGGCTGGCAATGAGTTGGTTGCAGAGAGCCCCTCCAAGCTCATTTCCAATAGTGTCCCCAACCAAACCCCCCATTCCAACCTGAAGACTCCCAAGAAGTGAAGCCCAGAAGCCCCATCCTAAAGTCTAGAAGGCACTCCTCCTCCTGAAAATTCCTCCTCAGGCGTACCTTTAATGCTCCCTGGTGTCTAGCGGGCAGGAAGGAGCAATCCCCTATTGCTCTTGTCCTCACTAGTCCTGGAATCCAAAATGGTGCCATCGACCCCTAGAGGCAATCTTGTGGTATTACTGTTAGGGGATTATAGTTCCATATAAGACAATATTAAAGGTACACTGTATAGGGGAGCACTATTGGGGGGGGGGGGGAGGGGGAGGCCAAGATTACCTTTAAGGAACGCCTGGAAGCATCAGGCCATGGCTTGGCAGTCTAATGCTCCCAGGCCGACAGAATAATGCTCTTTGTGAGCCACCTTGCAATCAGCATTATTCATTTTCCATGGGAGTTATTAACTTACGGTACTGAGATACTGCAAGTTGGTGACACCCATGGCAAATTGAGGTGCAGTAAAAGCCTGCCCCCCCCCCACCGCCTCAGTGAGAACAACCACCATCCTCTACTCAACTGAGCTTAAGTTTCAATTCTCACCATGGATTTTCCAACACTATGAGCAGCTACCATGGACCATAACTGTACTCAAGATAGTTGACCCCAATGGAAATGGTGGACACAGATACAACCTTCAGGATGGCAGAACCAATTCAACTCCATCACTGCCACTGCACTCTCAGTCTCCCCTCCCTCCGCCAGATAAAAGCAACCCCAATGGCAACAGCAGACAGTATCTAGACTGCCACTCCCACCACACATTGACGAGCCCAACTCAACGCTAGCCCATCAGTCGTGGTCCCCAGTCTGTTGTCAGATGCCTTCTGTAGCAATCACTGCCTAGCAGTGGGGCTTCCTTCTGCCAGACAGCCTGGCCTTGGAAACATCACCACCCAATTGAGGGACTCCAAAATAATGTCCCTAAGCATGGCAAAAGGGCCTGCACAAAGAAAGTGCCCATTTGGCTGATGCCAGAAGGATAAGTCAAATATTATCCCACTGCAACCATAGCCTAAAAAAGCACTGCTCTAGTGCTCATACCCTAAGCACATATGTGTATATACTGAATAGCCAGTTATTCTCATATTCTATGAAGAAAAGAAAGTACCTCTTTTCCTTTATCGAATATGCATCTGTTGGGTGTACTATTATAACTACAACCATCTATAACAACAGTCACCAAGGAACCCAGGAGCTGAAGAAACCTCTAATCTTTGGAGCTCCTTATAATAGCCAAAGTCAGAATTCTCTGCCTCCATCTGTTTGTTTAGGAGCACAACCACTGATCTTACTAGACCAGTCCAGACAAGGAAGTAAGATATGAACCTTGGCTTCTCCGAGTCTCAGCCGTTAGCTTTAACCACTAGGCCACTTCTGCTTCATCATATACTTTTAACGGTGGTTATAACTGAAACAGGAAACTTTGTTGTGTAGTGACATTCTGACCCCTGAATCAGGCATTTGCCGTAACATGGGCAGTGTCGGGTCCAATAAAATTTGCTTCCTCCCAGGGGCGTAGCTACTATGGGGCCACGGGGGCCTGGGTCCCCGTAGATTTGGCCCTGGACCCCCCTGCCGACGACCCCCTCAACCCCACCTCCCGACGCCAACCCGCCGTCGCTGACTGCTACCTTTGTTGGCGGGGGACCCCAACCCCCGCCAGCTGGTCTTCTTCCTTCGTTTTGTTTCTGCCGTCAGACTCACAGAAACAGAACGAAGTCCTGCAGATCGCAAGGCTGGCGGGGGTTGGGGTCCTCCGCCAGCAAAGGTAGGCAACGGTGACGGCGGGTGGGGGGGGCGAGAGGGTCGTCGGCAAGGGGGGGGGGTCAAAGTTGTTGTGGTGGTGCTGGGGGGGGGCTAAAATGTGCCCCCTCACCTCGGGCTCTGGACCCCCCTCCCGCCGAAGTCTGGCTACGCCCCTGCTTCCTCCAATCCTTGGCGCTCTCATTGCGAGTATACCTGGGTATATACAGTGTATGTGTTTAAGTGCAAGAACTTATACCAGCCACAGAGTTGGCATAAGCGTGTGCACCTAAGAGCCAATAATATCTGTGTAACTTAATGTATGTGCGACGTGCCTACGCGCCACCCAGTCTGCCCATGTGCACACTGTTAAATATGTGTAAAAAATGTGCTATCGCGGATATGCATGTTTAGATAGAATGGAACAGATGCATATCTGGCATGTACAAGGGAATGTTAATATTCTGAACATTTACACCCATAACTGGTATGTACATGTTAGTTCCTACTTTATAGAACTATTCCTCTAATGACGGACCATGTAGTTCGTTAAGGGGCTCATTTTCAAAAGAGAAAAACGTCCAAAAAGTAGCATAAATCTGCATTTGGATGTTTTTCCACACAAAAACGTCCAAAGTAGTATTTTCAAAACCAATTTTTAGGCATTCTTCTATGAAGTCCATCAGAAGTGCGTTCAAATCATAAGGGGGCGTGTTAAGGGTGGGATCTGGGCATTCCTAACACTTGGATCTGCCATAATGGAACAAAACAAAAATATCCAGGGCTATAATGTGGATGTTTTGGTCTAGACCTGGGGCGTAGCCAGACCTGACATTTTGGGGTGTCCCACAGTTAACATGGGGGGGGGGGGGGGGAGCTACGCATATAGGCGAGAGTAGTGCTTGGTATGCTCCTAAATAATACCTTACAGTGCACTTGATAACAGACTTCTAAGTAAAACGTCTGTCCTGCATCAACATAAATAACGTGTACACTTATGGAAACCTTGGAAGCACTGACATTTTTAAATGAAGTTGCATTATCCCATAACTTAAACTTTATCATTATAGTAGACTTGAGTCTGGTCAATCTCTCAACACACATCACAGTATCCTGGAAAAGAATTAACTGCAGTGACACAAATGCCTCAAATTTACTTTATAGAGAAATATAAAATACCCTATTAAGCTGTATTAATAAAATAAGTCTTCTTGTCCCTTGCTCCGGTTCTACTGCTTTCTCTCCTTTCTGAAGCTGACATGAACCAGTTCAAGTCCCTGGAGTTCCAGACAGTGTTTCTTCCACCCCCTTCTCCTTACCAAGGAACAGATAAATAAAGGATTGTCTGCCAAATTACTTTGTGAAGTAACTGTAAATCCTGCCAAGAAACTTCTCAGAACCTATGTAGCAAGCCTAACAGGAGTGGCCTAGTGGTTAGGGTGGTGGACTTTGGCCCTGGGGAACTGAGGAACTGAGTTCAATTCCCACTTCAGGCACAGGCAGCTCCTTGTGACTCTGGGCAAGTCACTTAACCCTCCATTGCCCCATGTAAGCTGCATTGAGCCTGCCATGAGTGGGAAAGCGCGGGATACAAATGTAACAAAAATAAAATAGATACTATTGGAGATTCTACATGGAATGTTGCTACTATTGGAGATTCTACATGGAATGTTGCTATTCCACTAGCAACATTCCATGTAGAAGGCTGCGCAGGCTTCTGTTTCTGTGAGTCTGACGTCCTGCATGTACGTGCAGGAAGTCAGACTCACAGAAGCAGAAGCCTGCGTGGCCACATTGGTGGAATAGCAACATTCCATGTAGAATCACAAATAGTAGCAACAGTGGAGGAGTGGCCTAGTGGTTAGGGTGGTGGACTTTGGTCCTGGGGAACTGAGTTGGATTCCCACTTCAGGCACAGGCAGCTCCTTGTGACTCTGGGCAAGTCACTTAACCCTCCATTGCCCCATGTAAGCTAAATTGAGCCTGCCATGAGTGAGAAAGCACAGGGTACAAATGTAACAAAAATAAAATAGGTACTATTGGAGAGTCTACATGGAATGTTGCTATTCCACTAGCAACATTCCATGTAGAAGGCTGCGCAGGCTTCTGTTTCTGTGAGTCTGACGTCCTGCACGTACGTGCAGGACGTCAGACTCACAGAAGCAGAAGCCTGCGCGGCCACATTGGTGGAATAGCAACATTCCATGTAGAATCACAAATAGTAGCAACAGTGGAGGAGTGGCCTAGTGGTTAGGGTGGTGGACTTTGGTCCTGGGGAACTGAGGAACTGAGTTGGATTCCCACTTCAGGCACAGGCAGCTCCTTGTGACTCTGGGCAAGTCACTTAACCCTCCATTGCCCCATGTAAGCCGCATTGAGCCTGCCATGAGTGGGAAAGCGCAGGGTACAAATGTAACAAAAATAAACAAAAAAAAATAACAGCACCAATTTTGAACACACAAATATCAATAACTGTACTTTTAAAAAGGCAGCAGTGAATATACAGAACCACAATATGCTTCCTACTGGAAAAGCCAGACAAATCAGACACCTATGGATCCACGCACAAATTACATGTCAGCAGAACCTCTCACCTTGGTCACTCACAGAACACAGACTAATCCTCACCAATTACAGAATAAAGGCACAAAATTAGAAAAGGTAACACTGAGCAATCACATTCTCTGTAAGCAGTACAGCACAGGTGAAATAAAAATGAAAAGGGATTATCTACTGCAGGGAGCAAAACACAAGATCAATTTCTACCCCAAAATTAAACCCACAAATAAATGATCTGGGTACCCAAGAAAAGTTGAAAACGTGTGGGACAACAGTGAGCTGTATTTTCAAAGCACTTAAACTTATAAAGTTACATAGAGGGGCATAATTGAAAGGGGCGCCCAAGTTTTCTTGAGGACGTCCTGGCGAAGGGGAGGGGAAACCCATACTATCGAAACAAGATGGCCGTCCATCTTTCGTTTCAATAATATGGTCGTGGACGCCCAAATCGCGAAATTTAGGTCAACCTAAGAGATGGTCGTCCTCGATTTTCGGCGATAATGGAAACTATGACCAAAGGGCTTGCATTTGGTCGTTTCTGAGATGGGCGTCCTCGGTTCCATTATTGCCAAAAACCGGGGACGACCATCTCTAAGGTCGACCTAAATGTTGGGATTTGGGAGTCCCCGACCGTATTATCAAAATGAAAGATGGACGCCCATCTTGTTTCGATAATACGGGTTTCCACGCCCCCTTACGGAGCCGACTTACGAGGACAGCCCCAGGAAAACTTGGGCACCCCTTCGATTATGCCCCTGCATATCACACATCCATCTCAAGCAGCACATTTTAGAGCAGGGGTTCTTAACCTTTTTTGGTTTCTGCTCCCCTTTAACTGATCAATGAAACCCTGACACCCTCTTCCTAAACTATGTGTCCACTAATTGGGCAAAACCGAAAGGAATTATTGTAAGGGCAACAAACCTTTTTTGTAAGGAAGGTAAATAAAAGTAAGAGGAAAAGAAGGCTGCTTTGGATCTCAAAAGTAGTAGCTGAAAAGTTAAGGAAAAAGAGGTTAACCTTCCTGAACTACAAGAGATCGCAGAGAGAGGAAGCAGGCAATAATAACTAGAAAAAGTAAGAGAAGCTAAGCTGATAAATTAGTCAGGAAACTAAAGATGCAAATGGCAGAAGAAACAGTCAATACACTAAAATGGGGGTGGGGTTTCAAGACTATTTTTTTTAGATATGTTAGTGATTGGTTTAAGTGCAAATGTGACATTGTGAGACTCCAGTAGGAAAAACGAGGTGACGATGCCCCTATGTAAGTCTCTGGTGAGACCTCATTTAGAATGTGTGCAATCCCAGAGACCGTGCCTTGAAAAAGATATAAAAGGAAGGGAGTTGGCCCAGAGGACAGTTACAATGGTCAGTGGTCTTCATCATACAGTGTATGGGGATGGACTTAAAGATCTCAATATATATACTTTGAAGAAAGGCAGGAGAGGGGAGATATGATAGACATTTAAATACCTCCCTGTCACAAATGCACAGGAGTTAAGTCTGAATTTAAAGGAAGCTCAGGAATGAGGGGGCATAGGATGAAGGTGAAAAGGGACAGACTCAGAAGTAACCTGAGGAAAAACTTCTTCACGGAAAGGGTGGTGAATTCGTGGAACAGCCTCCTGGTGAAGGTGGTGGAGACGAAAACTAAATCTGGATTCAAGACACTTGGGAGAAGTACATAGGATCTGTAAGGGAGTGAAAGAGTATACGTCACGGATGGGCAGACTGGATAGGCCATGTGGTCTTTGTCTTCATTTTTCTATGTATGTTGCTGTTAGCCGCTAACAGTGCTAATTGCTAACATGTCGCTAAAAATTAGACTAGCATACTCTGTCTAGAAAGTTTCAATAAATTGCCTCACATTTCAAGACCCTTCTCTACAACCTGCTTGACCTCTTCCTGCAAGGGGTACGGGCACCACTGGTTAAAAACCCTTGGTTTAGAGAAATATGGACTTCATTGCTTGGAGCCTGCAGACTGTGCCCTGGTAGCCAGATGTTCACAGACAGGGCTTAATGAACCCAAGGTTATGTTTACCTAACCCAATAAAAGAGTCTGAACATTTTAATATTTCTAACAGCAGCTGTGAGAAAAAAGGATGGAGATGAGATGTACAGCCTCGTACAAAAAGCAGCAGCAGGCCCACGCACTACAGACCCAGCAGACTCCTGTTCCAGCCGGATGCTACAGGTCAATATAAATTAACCTCTGTGGAGGCCTGTTGAAACTATTTTGGAATTAGAGATCCCATTCTGACTCACAGTTATTGATATAGTGCTTGCTCTCTTACAGGATCTAAAAGGTGGAATGAAAACCACTTTTTGCAACAGTGGACATTTTTGAGATAAGTAAATCCAGCAAAATGTATTGAATGGGGACATATTAATTGAGTCTGGAGAGTGGAAACAGATTGCTCTTAGGGCATGAGAAGTCCAGATGTGGTATTCTCGGGAGCCAGATTGCAGGTCCTGTGGGTCAGGATCTGACCCTCCTCTTTGCTCATTCTGGCTGGTTCTCAGACTGAACCCCAAGAGAAGGGATAGACAAGAATCGCTTGTGCATTGCCTCCCCCTCCTCCACACCTGAGCCTGCCCAGCTACCCGTGCCTACACTACTGACTACCTTAGCACAAAGCTTGAGAGCCTGCAGAAGAATATCAGCCCTTCTCTTTAGCTGGGAGGAGTAGCTGTTAACTTGCTTCCAAGGTTGCCAGATGGGAAAAATTTTCCCCGCCCAAAATCAGCCCTAAACCAGCCCGTCAAACCCCGCCTCCCATGTCACCAGCCCCGCCTCCCATGTCACCAGCCCCACCCCCTGACATCGTTAACCCCGCCCCTGACGTCGACCACGCCCCTCAAAAGCTTCTATTGGACCACATCGGACCAATAGAAGCCCCGGGAAAGCTTTTATTGGACCAAATTGGACCAATAGAAGCCCTGGAAAAGCTTCTATTGGACCAAATTGGACCAATAGAAGCCCCGGAAAAAAGCACACAGCAGCCACAGGAGAAGAGCCCAAACCCGCACCCCACAGCCGCCGAAAGTTTGCAGCAGCTGCTCAAAGAAAACCCGCCCAGTGTTGCGGGAAGACCGCAACCCTGGCAACAATGCTTGCTTCCCATGCTAAGAAAACTTGCCATTCCCACCCCTCTCCCTTCAAACTAATTATCTGCGAGAAACTACCAAAGCCCTGCCACCCGCTGGCTTTACTTTTTCCCCTTTTAGACAGTTGGATGTATAGATTTTTCATAAATTACTTCAACATTCAGGCCCCCTTCCCCCCATTAACCTTTCTTTTAGCTACTGCTCACCCACGTGCTCCGCTCTCAGGACAAATCCCTCCTTTCAGTACCCTCCTCCGCCACTGCCAACTCCAGGCTCCGCTCATTCTGCCTTGCCTCACCCTATGCCTGGAACAATCTTCCTCAACCCCTACGCCAAGCCCCCTCCCTACCCATCTTCAAATCTCTGCTTAAAACTCACCTCTTCAATGCTGCCTTTGGCACCTAACCTTTCGAGAAATATAGTATGCCCTATCAGATCGACTCTACACTTGTCTTTTAGATTGTACACTTGTCTTTAGATTGTACACCTGTCTTTTAGATTGTAAGCTCCTTGAGCAGGGACTGTCCTTCCATGTTAAATTGTACAGCGCTGCGTAGCCCTAGTAGCGCTTTAGAAATGTTAAGTAGTAGTTTCAAACAATTTTTATTGGTGAGACAAATACAGAAAAGCAGCATAACAGACCTTAAAACTACCACAGAGAGACCAATTTCTAATAGCAATGTTGCTACATATTTCAAAAAAGGACGCTTCACAGTTTTATTTTTTACTCGATAAACTCTTCTCTCTCCCTCCCTCCCCACCACCACCCATTCTTGTCAAGGTGCTGTGCTGAATGTAGCAGTGGAGGTTATTGGACCTCCACCTCCAACACTATCAGTTAGTGTATTGTCCTTTACATAAAACATTTCTGTTAAGTTTCCAGGAGCATGAAGCTAAAATAAGTTGATTGGCACAATTCATTAAACATTAAGAAACTGCACCCACGCTATAGGTTGATACACCCAATAAAGAATCCCCCCAAACCCATCAGATTCCAACCCCAATACAGACAGAAAGTTGGTTTCTTATAATCAATCGCCTAAAGTCAAGTAGCCACGGGTGGGTCTTGGCCCACCCAATTTGGGATCATGCCCACCCAGCGGTTTTGTATTCTTGCAAGCGCCGGCATAGAGAGAACAGTCTGGACTCCGGAGGCTCCTGTGGTCCTGCATCTCCTTCCCTCCCCTTCCTTCGCTCACTCACAAATATTTCCTATCAAAGGGTTACCGCCGGAAGAGAAGCGATTTGGACACGTTGCCCGTGGCTAACCTGGAAGCCTTCCCTCTGCTGCTGCGTACCGCTACCCCTAGTCGACACAACTTCTTTTTTTTTTCTGCCTGCGCGGAACACTTCAGAGGGGGGAGGCTTCCAGGTTCGCCACAGGCAGGCAGAGTGTGAGAATTGCTGCTGCTGCTGGCAGTAACCCTTTGACAGAAATCTTTGTGAAGGTAGATAGGGGGCACGGGAGTGATTCTCACTGGCAGAGAAATGCATGGGGGTGGAGGGGAGGGAAGGAAAGGGGTGCTGCAGAAAAATGCAGGGTGGAAGGGAGGGGTTAATTGTTGGAAATGGAGGGAGGGAAAAGATGCTGCATGGGGTGTGGGGTTACAGAGGGAGAAATTCTGTGGTTGGGGCGGGAGGGAGAGATGCTGAATGGTTTTGGGGAGGGAGGATTGTTAGAGATGGGGTGAGGTGGGATGGGGAGAGAGGAAGGCATGTTGGACATAGGGGTGATGGGGATGGAGGGGAGGGAGAGGTGAATAGGGAGAGAGAGGGAGAAGTGTTGGACATGAACAGTGGGAGAAAGGGAGGAGGGAAGAGAGGTTGGACATTGGGGTGGAGGAGAAGAATGGAGAGATATGCATAGGAGGGGAAAGAGGAAGATGTTGGATCCAGGGACAGAAAAGAGTGAGGGAAAGATGTTGGATCCAGGGACAGAAAGGAGGAAAAGATCCCAGACAATTGGAGGGAAGGAAGAGAGCGGGAGAAATGCTGGAGGGGGTAGGAAGGAAGAGAGAGGGAGAAATGCTGGAGGGGCAGGAAGGAAGAGAGAAGGGATTGGAAGATGCTGAGAAGGAGTGGAAGGGACAGGGAGATGTCAGGCTACAAGGGTGGGGAGGGGAGAAAGACGGAGCAGGGCCAGAAGAGTGGAGGAAGATGCTGAAAATGGTGAAACTATGTGGGAGAGGCCAAACTGGGGGGGGGGGGGGGGCTGGCAAGGAAATGAATGAGAGGAGGATAGTGATTACAGGGGGTAGAAATATGTTACGCAGAATTGATTAAAGATGAAAGAGAATGGAAGGCTGCGGGAAGGAGCAAGATGGGAAATACGAGAGCTAGTGGGTGAGAGAAGATGGAATTTGATAGGTAGCTGAAAAGTAAAAAAAGAGAGGGATGAGAAAGAGGTTGAAAACTGAGGAATCAGAGGGGCAGTAAAGAGCTAAAGAAGAAAGATCAGTATGTCAAAGATAGGTGTAGTGAGGGAACGGAACAAGACAGGAGAAAAGACATATGGACAGCAGATGCTTGAAGGAGAATTAGCAGAAGACAGACAGAAAAGAAGAAAAGAGAATGTGGAACCAACATGATGGAAAAATAAAATGTCCAGACAACAAAGGTAGAAAAAAACCTTTTTTATTTTGAATGCATTAAGTGGAATATGTTAGCTTTGAGAAATGTGCAAAGCAAATGTCCTTGTATTGTGTTCATTAGTAGGGAAATGCATTTCTGTTTTTATTTCTCTAGTATTGCAGTATATGCGAAGTATCACTTCTTGGGGTTCCCAGTTCAAATTTTTGTGATCCCTTTTTTCTGTATTTGGAAAATTTCAGAAAACCTTGAACATGCAGAACTTAGTAACTATCCTTGACCCAATACCACTGGCTTGCCAATCTATATAGCCAACAATAAGAGTCACAATTTAAAAGTAACATTTATTACAAATGAGTAAATCTTCCTGATTAATTGTAGAAATAGACATTAACTCACTAAGAATGTCTCATTACACACTGACTTTCAATTTAATTCTTATGAAAGGCATAAGGTATTTGAATTACATTTAGACTAAATTCATGTTAACAGTAGCCATGCAGAATTCCAGGGCACAGTCATTTTTTGCACCACCCTGGTTTAAAGTTCAAAGGTCAACACTACCTCCCTCCCAGGATGGGATTAAAGAATAGGCAAACAAGGCATATGCCTAGGGCCCAAATGTTTAGGAGGAGCCCTCACAGATGTGCTAATTCAGTGCTTTTTCCAAGACAGATATCTGCCATGGAAAGTCAGCTCCTGGCAGAAAGAAGAGTGGCAGACCCAAAACAACATTTGCCCACAAAGGCCCGTCTATTCTCCCTGTCTTCTGCGCAGAAGGAGTCAGCGAGCAGTACTTCTTATTACGTGGGACCTGACAGGAGTTTTAAAATGTATTTGTATTACCGTGAGGAACTCAATGCATTTAGGGGCCCTTTTACTAAGCCGTGGCATAAAGTGACCTGTGGCAGTGCGAGCGAACCTTTTGGGTGCGCGCTGGGCCAGTTTTTGCTGCGTCCTGGAAAAAGGGCCTTTTTTTAAGGGCTGGAAAATGGACTTGTGGTAAAATGAGAAACCAGCGCGTATCCATTTTCGGCCTAGGACCTTACCGCCACCCACTGACTTAGCGGTAAGGTATCACGCGCTACCTGGGCAGCAGGCATGCAGCGCGCGTCCACTGCCGTTAACCGCCGGGCAAGCGCCACGTGGTAAAAAATAGAAAATATATTTCTACCACGTGTTTTCGGCGCACGACAAATTCAGAATTACCACCTGCGGCACGCAGTAGCCAGGCAGTAATGCAGATTTGGCACACGCTGGACATGCAATGGCCCATATGCGCCTTTGTAAAAGGGCCTCTTATCGTGCACAAAATTTTATGCTTGGTGCACCAAACTGCATGCAGGTGTTATAGAACAATGACAGCTGCATGTGTAACTTAATAGATTAAATAGTTGCTAATTGGTATTAATGACCAATTGTTGGCTATACGGTCCTAATTGGGGCTAATTAACAGTAGCAGCAGCAAAACACAGCAGAGATAACCAGTGCGGAGCCAAAAAAGGAGACTCTTGACAAACTTTAATTAATAAAAATAAGTGGCAAATAACAGGGACTTGACATGGGTCGTATTTCGGCTAGACTGCCTGCGTCAGGAGTTCACAATACATAAGTCGAAACGTGCATGTGTCACATGCACGAAGTTGTGTTTAGCTCACAAAGCATAGCAGTAAACCTGTTGGGGAAATATTAAAAAAAAAAAACAAACCTCTCCCCCAAGCAGTGAAATAGAGTCACCCCTTCTTACAGTCATTCAGGAACAAGGCTGCACTCCATTCTGCTCTGCTAATGACATTCAAATCCTCTAGAGTTACTGATCCCTCTGCCCCTCTCTCCATGCTCAATACCGGTCTTCTTTATTTATTTATTACATTTGTACCCCGTGCTTTCCCGCTCAATTCATGTCTCCACCTAGTTGAAAGACAACCGTTTGTTTCTTAATTCTTCCATATGTGAGGTCATAATTTTTCCCCAACTCCTCCACCCTTAATTAAGGGCTGCTCCCTTTCCTTCTCTGAGACTGTTAAAATCCTTGGTGTCACTTCTGATTCCGAACTCACTTTCTCGCCTCACATTAACGCTGTCATATGGTCTGCTTTCTTTGTGCTACACCATGTTCCTGCCCTTCATCCTGTCCTCAAGCAGCCCCTCCTTCTTTCTCTTCTTCTCTGTTATTTCACACCTAGACTACTGTAATTCTCTATTTGCTGGTCTTCCCTTATATTCTATTAAACGTCTTCAGCCGATACAGTCAACAGCAGTCAAGTTCTTACATCATTCCTACTGTTTTGATCTCGTCACTCTTCTTCTTCCATCTAGGACAGTGGCTCTCTGTCTCTGCTAGGATAAAATTTAAGATCTTATGCCTTGTCTTCAAGTCCCTCCTGCCCTCCATTCCTGTGATCCCTTATGTCCCTCTGCATCTCCTACGCTCCTCTGCTGCCAACCTCTTAACCGTGCCCTCTCTTCCTGCTTGACCATCTCTCGGTCAATCCTCCTTTAGTTTCCTTGGTCCTTTCCCTCTAGAGCTCGCTCCCACCTCATCTCCATCAAGTATTCCAGATTCAAATTTCTGCACAAAGCTCATCTGTTCTCTGAAGCCTTTGGATTACCCTGCTCTTAGTCTCCCCTCCCTGCTGTCTCCTCCCCCTCTTTCTTTTATTGTATTACTGTAAACCGCGCAGTAGCCAGCTTGGACCCTGTGTGGTACATCAAGCCTCTACAATAAATAAAATAAAATACATAAATAAATTCAGCAAAAAGTGGAGTCAGTCCAGCAGCATTTAACCTCTACAGAGAAGTGAGAGGAACAGTATCTATCAACAGTGTTTGGAAAATCCAGAGCGCGTAATTGCAAGGGGGTGTGGACTTAGGAGGGGGCACGGGCAGGTCAGGGGCATGCCCAACAGTTATGTGCATGGGCTATAGAATATTGGCATTTAAATCTTAACTGCCTTAGGTGCCAGAATTTACAACAGTCACAGAGCTAGCGGCAAGTGTTAAAATGCCTAAAGTTAAGCGCATAAATGCGCATAACATTGCTTTTGACTCGTAACCACTTGTAAACACTCGCCTCCACCTAACCTCCTCTCCTCCTTCCTGTACACATTAATTGATTTGATTTGCTTACTTTATTTATTTTTTGTCTATTAGATTGTAAGCTCTTTGAGCAGGGACTGTCTTTTCATGTATGGTGTACAGCGCTGCGTATGCCTTTTAGCGCTATAGAAGTGATAAATAGTAGTAGTAGTAGTCTCTTGTAACCAGAGCTAATATTGTGATGTCATAATGCCTCAGGCCACCAATAAGAGCCAACCTCATCAGTGATGTCACAATGGCTTGATTGTCCTATACTTGGCTCACTTTTATTACATAGCTCTTTGAGCAGGGACTGTCTTTCTTCTATGTTTGTGCAGCGCTGCGTACGCCTTGTAGTGCTATAGAAATGCTAAATAGTAGTAGTACTTGCACTAATATTCTATTGCTTTTACAGAATCTGCACTTAGGCGCATCATCCAGCCTCTTAACTCTAGGCGACCTACAGAGAATTAACCCCTTATTTGCCTAGGGCCCATCAAAGAGTTAATCCTGCTCTGCCCCCTTCCAAAGAAACCAGTACATGGCCAACCACAGACAGCTAAGACAGTACACACATAATCATCTCCTTTCTTACTTTAGTTCTCCTGAGTCCTTTTTATGCTTTTAATCCAGTCTGCTGGCTCTAAGTTTTTTTGTCTAAATCCTCTAATCTAACTCCTTGATCTGCTTTGCTCTGCAGACTGTCTCTCCTTCCTGGTGAGTATTACCTGCTGACTCTGTGGCTGGGTCTCTGTCTGGTAAGCATCTGGTTTACACTATTGACCCTGTGCCTCAGAAAGGAAACAAATTCCCTGTAGATACTAAAGGGAGAAACTTCCCTTCATTCTACACCTGGCTGCCATAGTACTTTTCCTCTTTCCGCTAATTAAGGGAATCAGGGATGGAGGGTTGGGGTGGGTGGGAAGGGAGGAGAGCACAGATTCTCTAGTTCTTTATGAAACCCTCCACTCTAGTATGTACCTTCATTCATAGATGCAGTAGATCAGGTTATAAAAAAAAAAAACAAAAAAAACCACAGAACACTAATACGAACCCCCACCCCCCTCCCGAGGGCCTGATAGTCAAAGGGGGTTAAATGGGTAGTAGAGGCTCCTGCCAACTTAACCACGCTGAACAGGCTAGGTGGGAATATTCAGAGGCGCTTAAGCTTAACTATGCAGTGCCGCTGAATATCGCCTCTCAACGCCATCCCATTCAGTGGCAGGGGTGGAGAAGGGATTTATCTGGGTGAACAGCCCGCACTACTCTTGGGGGGAAATGCTCAAAGCAAAATTTGCACAGAATTCCCCACCTCCACAGACTGCGCAGAATTCTGCCTTTCCCATGCAGAATTCTATGCAGTCTGCCTTTTCAGGCAGAGAAGCACAGATACTGGCAACCAGAAAGTTACTCCCACCTTTCCTACATAATCACCGGTCCAGCACATAGGAGGAGGAGCTGCATATCAGGCTTGTTCCTCCTTTGTTGTGTTGATTCCTTTAAGTCACATGGCTGTATGGAGGCCCATGTGGCTCAAAGGAACCGTCAGGCCCGGGATGGCGAAGAGCAGAAAGCAGCCAGATGTATGCCTCTGCAGCTCCTCCTCCTACCATGCTGGACCGGTGAGAGTGCGGGGAGGGGGGGGGGGTGGTCTGAAAAAATGTATATGGAGAGTGGGTGCAGGGAGGGGGGCTGGGAAAAAAGGCGAATGGAGTGTGGGTGCAGGGAGGAGAGCCAGAAAGAAAAGGTGAATGGAGTGTGGGTGAATGGAGGGAGGTTGGAAAAAATATGGCTGGTCTGTGTGCGGGGGGTGGGCTGGAAAAAAGGTAGATGGAGTGTGGATGCAGGGAGTGGGGGGGCTGCAAAACAAATGTGGATAAGGTGTGTGTACCATGGGAATGGGGTGGAGGTTTGCATCAAAGGTCATGGGAAACTGCAGTGGGGGTGGGTATTACATGCCTGGAGGAGATGCCAGCCCTTATAATAGGGGAATTCTGCACAAAAATTTACAAATAAAGTGTGCAGAATTCCTCCTGGAGTAATATACAGTCTGCTAACCAGGTAAGTATGCATATAAAGTTAGGACACCAATAAGGCTGTCCTAACTTTAATCGGGCACCAGTCTGAATACCAGCTAATGTCCAGATAACATTCAGGTAGCTGCGTAGACTCAGATATTCAATGCTGGTGCCCGGACATAGCCTGGCATTGAATATCCAGGTTTAATTCAGATTGCAACTGTCAGTAGATCAAAAACTGCAGACTGCCACGGGTTGGTTATTGGGCCCCAATTGTACAAAATTATCACCTATTTTCAGTTTAGTACTGAAACTGAATATTTACCTTTTCTAGTTTTCCAGAAACTGGAATCAGCTTGGGCGGGGGGCCCTTGATATTTCCATTCAGGGACCTCTCTTCCCGGATATCGTCTGTATCGCTGCAAGGACTGCTAGGAGAAGCACTCTCATTCCACTCCCTTTTAGGATCTTCACTTACATAGGCATAGCTCCCACTGCCGCCTGAAACAGAGCATGGCTTTTTGCTGGGCAATCCATGACAGACGGGGTCTTGAGGAGCATAGCCATTTTTTAGAAGCCCATCCTGCTGCCTGAAAAAACTCTGCACTTGGGCAGCCTTACGACACTTGACACCAAATTCAGTGACTTTATACTGCTTGTCATGGTACGGTCTTCCTGAGATAAGGCTGCTGACACTTCCCATGGCGGTCTGGGTGGCAGGTGACCTCACATTCGGATGGAGCTGGGTACTGACCACCTCTGAATTTTGATCAATTGACAAGGGAAGCGTCTGTACTATAGCCATGATACCGGTGGGTTATTTCGGTATATTCACACAGGCAACCTGAAAAAAAAGCAGAACAGAACAGGAATGAGAATCTACCTCTACTCTCACAGAAGAATACCCTGAAGATAACTCCAATGAGTCTCACTAGGCAGGAGGCTGCAAACAAATCACATCTCAAATTTTGTTTTGCACATAACCTTTTCTTTAACATTTGTCAGCTTATGGTATACAGCTGGAAGCATAAGTGGTCCCAGAATACTAAGCACACCAGTACTCCACTGCAAATCGTTAAATCATTTCTCCTTACACATACTCCATGTATAAATTAACTGCTCTGAAAATCCCAACTAGCCCTTTCGTGGGTCTCAACTTCAACCTGTAAAAGGAAGAGAGATTTAGTTTACACTCAGGACTAATGATATTCACCTGAAGCTCGGCAACTGCAAGTGGATTCTGAGAGGCTCCGGTATACTATTTCATAAACATGATTTATTTTATAAGCAGCCCAATTCCTCTTCCTTAGCCACAAAGAGTCGTTTCCTTTACCCCTTTTACTTCTGCCACCCCTGTACTGACATGAGCTGTTTGACTGTAGCCACCAGCCTAAATGCTATACACTGCCCTGAGTGAATTTCTTCAAAAGGCAGTAACTATAAATAAAACAAAACATAGAAAAGAAAATAAACACAATACCGTCAAAAGCTAATAAAAAATGTATCAAGTTAGTCCAATAAAAAAGGGTAACATCTTCTTCAGATCAAAATTTCTGATCTGAAGAAGGTGCTGCCTTCGAAATCTAAAAAAACATGTATTGTTAGTCCAATAATTAAAAAAAAAATCATCTTCTTTTCTTTTATTTCTATTTATCTTTAAACGTGGACTAACATGGCTACCACACCACTTTACTCCAAAAAGGCAGTAAGTAAATCCGTCTAGGTTACTCCATTTTGCAAACCATTCTACACAAAGTCTCGAGAAGACCGAGAAATTTTGCAAGAATACAAAAGAAAACAGTCACACAGCCAGCAAAGCAGAATTTAGGAGCCAAGCGATGGCGCATATAAGAACAGAGTGATGGATGTCTGGAACTAAAATCTGTAAGTTGAGATCAACTGGACATAGCTAATATGGCAAGAAGCTGCTTTGGGGAATATCAGAGTTCCACTTGTAAACCTTTTAACTGGATGGTCTTACAGACAAATGGGCTAACTCATTTTTCACAGCTGAGGTGGTTGGGCCCAGTTATCCATTTGGCCAATGGGGACAGCTCATTCAATCACAAGCAAAAATCTAAAAACTGCTCTCCCTCCTTCTACCCTCAATTCCCAAACACTCTCATACTCCCCTGGATGAAACTGGATAGACAGCATCACACATTTTGGCACATAAAATATCCATCACCGAGCCTTGGATGTGGATTTAAATTACTTAACTTTCCAAATTTGTGCTCAAGGTACACTGTTATTGTATCAGTACTAGGTTACAGACTGCTCTTTACTTCTATACTAGCTGTTAAGCCCGTAACAACAGGCTAGTTTTTTGCTTTCCTATGGCCTCCCCCCCCCCCCCCCCCGTCCCTGTCCACCAACCCTGCTCTCTCCCCTGCCCTCCCCCCATGTCCAGCAACCCTCCTCTCCCCCCTTCCATCTGCTCCATCCATCCGTGTCCATCAACTGTTCTCTCCCCTACGCTCCATCCTCGGGCTCCCATCCACCGCGATTGTGACCTCCTGTGCTCTGCCGTCCCCGCCGCCGCCCCCCATCTTTCCGCCATCGTTGTGTCATCAGTTCTCCATCGCTGCGTCTGTTTCCCTCAGTTCCGCCCCCTCCATTCCTCCCTGCTCCCTCCTCCTCAGATTTCCACGCCCATGTCCAAGCCCTCCTCCCTACTGGGCTGTACTGCTGGTGGAAACGGGGCTTGGACTTCTACACTCTCAGCGTTCCGACTCTACTGCGCATTTGCGGGTGAGTCGGTCACTTGCCGTTTATATGTTTGATATGGATTTCCTTCCTGAAAGGGGGTCTGTGTTAACAGGTAACTCAGAATTCTAATGTATAACATGCATATAATCAGTTCTGGGTGACAAAGTGTAAAAATCAAGCATCAGACAATTTGCATGAACTTCTGGAAGAGTGAGGAGAGCAGGAAGGGGGACCTCGGCAAAGCACCAGAAGGGTGAGGCTATTTGCCCATAGCCACACCTTCATGCAGCAGCCCAGGGGGTCTGAAACCTCTTTTCAGGAGGTTCTTCTGGCTCATATTTCAGTGACGTCCATGATGCCAGCTGAAGTACAACCTGGAAGTATCATCTGACTTCTGCCACACATGAGCCTGGCTACTGAAGAACAGAGGCGTAGCTAGGTGGGGCCATGGGGGCTTGGCCCCCCAAATTGGCTCTGGGCCCCCAACCCCCGCCAGCTGAAGACTTCGTCCTGCCTGCCCTCTCTTCCACTCACGTCAGGCACGCTCCTTTTAGTGAAAGTGAGTTTCACTAAAAGGAGTGTGCTGGACATGAGGGGAAGAGAGAGCAGGGAAGGCAATGCGGAGGCTCTGGAGACCAGCACTGGACAAAGTCTTCAGTTGGCGGGGGTTGGGGGCCCTCGCCAGCCAAGGTATTTGTGGCGGTGGCACTTCAGCTGGTGGGGTTGGGGACCCCCACCAGGCAAGATGTTACAGCGGCGGCAGTGGTCAGAGGAACATAGTAACATAGTAGATGACGGCAGAAAAAGACCTGCACGGTCCATCCAGTCTGCCCAACAAGACAACATATGTGTAAACCTTACCTTGATTTGTACCTGCCTTATTCAGGGCACAGACTGTACAAGTCTGCGCAGCAGTACTTCCCGCCTCCCAACCACCAGTCCCACCTCCCATCACCGGCTTTGGCACAGACCGTATAAATCTGCTCTCCACTATCCTCGCCTCCCAACCACCAACCCCTCTTCCCCCACCTGCTCCAGTGGTGGAGGAGGCAGTGACCAAAATGTGCCCCCCCACCTTGGGCTCTGGCCCCCTCCCACCTTGAGGTCTGGCTACACCCCTGCTAACACTGAAAGCCAGGAGCATCCCAAGCTGGTATTGCACCCTGGTGACACGCCCCCTAGAGCCCTTGTCCCACCCACTGCAGGGGAGAGAATGGATAGGGAGTGATTTTTGCGCCCCCCCCCCCGCCCTGTAGAACCCCACTGTCCACATAGGCTTTGGGTCAGCCCTGTTGAAAACAGAGTCTCGCTAACTAATTACTTCGAATCTACAAAATACCTTAACCTCCCCCCTCCCCGAACTGCAACCTGGCCTAGAGTACCGAACGGTTACTGTTCTCTCCTCTCAGGCTGCTTTTTCTTCTTTCCAAAAGAGATTATACGTAAGGGCTTGACAACGTCCGTCTGCGAGCAAAATAACTCTCCAAAAATTTAATGAAACAGGATCAGATCAGGCACAGGGTAAAACTGGTGAAGAGACAATCCAAAAATTAATCAAATCAGACCAGACCAAGAATTAAAAAAAACAAAAAAGGTCTCCAAAAACATGGTCCAACGTATTTCTAAGTATTTCTAAAAGAGAAGCAGCTCCAGCTGCAACAGCAATACTGAAACACAGCAGTTACCCAATTCCTCCTAACTGCCTATGTCCTCTCCTCTTTTCTCCAAGCTACACATATATCCACAGCAAGCACAGATACACATCCACAAACACAAATAAAACACAGACCGAAACATACTGAGGGGACAAAAACAATGCCATGAGGCATATTCTGCAAGTTTTCCTCACCACAGAAACAGAGAAAATTATGGCATATAAAGACTTTATGGCTTATTCAGTCTGCTCATCCATATCATCTACTATCGTTTCCTCTCCCCTAGAGATCCTATGTGCTTGTTCTATGCTTTCTTGAAGACAGATACAATCTTTGTCTCTACCACTTTCACCAGGAGGCCATACCTCACATCCACTACCTTTTCCATAAAGTATTTCTTTAGATTACTCCTGAGTTTATCCCCTTTCAACTTTATCTTATGCCCACCCATTCCAGAGCTTCCTTTCAAATGAAAGAGACTTGATTTCTGTGCATTTATGCCATGGAGGTATTTAAATGTTCATGCTTAGGTGATTCATTTTTTTTATTTCATTTTTTGTTGTAAATTCAACTGTGAAACCTTGTGACTGAACCATGTAGTTTGCTACTGGCTTCTATGTTTACATCCTATTAATGGAGAAGCTCAGCAATACCTATTGCCTTGAGATAGTAGCACCCTCTGGTTATACTATAAATCCATCCTTTGAAATCTGTTGACAGTGACATCTGATGTTTGATATATTATCTAACTCGGTTTCATTTTATTATTGTTTCGAAATCAACACGTTTGGGTACTGCTCCATTCGAACTGCTTCTCCCTTTTCCTCTCTCTGTCAGACACACACACACACGGAGACTACACAAACAGATGTACAAACACATACACACAAATATGCAACACATGAACACAAAGAAGCATGCATGCACAGAGGGGTTGGAAAGAATTCCATGGGCCATGCTCTGCATGCCTTCCCCACTTGTTTAAAATGGATGTGCATCAGTTTCTGATCATTTCTAATAGGGGGTAAGTACATAGTAAGTGACGGCAGATAAAGACCTGAATGGTCCATCCAGTCTGCTCAACAGTCACATTCATTATCAATTCAAGATTAAATCAACAACGAACATGGTAATATATACTTGATCACGGTCTTTCTTTGGTGTTTCTGGGACGTTGACCATAGAAGTCCACCCGGCTCTGTCCTTATGTTCCAACTACTGGAGTTGTCAAAGCCCATTCTAGCCTATCCAAATCCGTCTTGTAGGACAAAGACCGTAAAAGTCTGCCTGGCACTGTCCTCACATTCCGAACCACTGAAATTTCTGTCAAAGCTCTCTCCAGCCCATCCTAAACTGGATCGCCATATGTGGGACTCAGACCGTATAAGGCAGCCCAGAACCAGCCTTAGCTGATGCAGCCAAAGTTGCCATCTAAGCACCACTTGACATGCAAACGCAGCAACCCTTTAAGTTTTGTTTTTTTAAATCACCCAATTTCTAATTAGAGATCCTCTGTGTTCACCCCATGCCTTTTTGAATTCCGCCACGGTTTTTTTTTTTCACCACCTCCCTCGGGAGGTCATTCCAGGCATCTACCGCCCTCCTCTGTGAAAAAGATTTTTCTGAAATTACTCCTAAGTCTACCACCTCGCAACCTCAATTCACGTCCTCTAGTTTTACCACTTTCCCTTCTCTGGAAAATATTTGTTTCCATATTAATACCTTTCAAGTATTTAAACATCTCTATCATATCTCCTCTGTCCCTCCTCTCCTGCAAGGTATACATATTCAGGTCTTCCAGCCTCTTCTCATTTATCATAATTACATCCTTTTCTTAATCTTCCATGATTGTTACTTCTGAACTGTTTACTTCACAGACCTAGCCTGGCCGCAGTCCGATGTCAGCAGAGATTCTGACAATGATTAACACTGCAGCACCCTAATTTACCTGTCTTTATACAGTGCACATAGGCAAGTATGAACAAGTGTCAAAAGCTGATAACGCCATGTCAAGCAAGAAAAGAATTTTGTTGGTATGTGGCGTAGCCTGAAATGATCATACAATAAATTAGTAGCATGGATGGTTTATTAACAGATGCAACCTCCATCACTTCCAAAAAGGATGCCTTTACAATTCCTAAAAGAAATAAGCCCCTCCCCTGATGTTCAGTCAGCAGTAGCGAGTGTTTTACTGCCTTGCTGCTGGTGTTATTCCCAGATATTCAATGCCGGGTCCTGTCCAGGCTTTGGGCATTGAATATGGTTGTTTTTTTTTTTTTTTTAGCTGGCTAACACATAGCCAGTTAATTCAATATTCAGCCATGGACCGCATGCTATTTAAGTGGTTTACTTATGTGCTGAGGAGACACTTAACCTGACTCCATCCCTGGAACGCTCCCAAGTTAGCCGCTTTTGAGTTCAATGCTAACTGGTCCTTTTCAGCAAGGATAACCGGTTAAGTGCTGCGGAAAATGTCCGGAGAGCCATGAACAAGCAATTTATTATTTATTTATTAGGATATATTTACCGCCTTTTTGAAGGAATTCACTCAAGGCGATATATGCGTTCTTGAATCCCACTGTTATCCAAAAACAAGTTTTGGTTCAAAGTGGCTTACATTTTACATTTTAGGTGGGAGTTACAAATATCTTTTTATCGTTATGACAAAGATCGTTATGTAGATATCTATAGAATGTTCGAGGGTAGTTCAGAAAAGGTAGGACTATCTGAAGAGGTTTATTGAAGTAGATTTGTAGAGGTAGGACGTTGATGGAGGTGGGATGTTGTTTTATCTGATTGTCTGATGAGTTTCGATGAGGTACGATTTTGTAGAGGTGAGATGTCACTCGCTTATGTTGTTTGAAGAGGTAGGTTTTGCCTCTCCCAAGAGCAAGGAATGGAGTTCTACAAATCACTCCTTTTTTTAATTTGAGCAATTTAACCAGTTGGCGGCCGTTTCTGGCTGAATAAATTGTTTTGAATACTGGCCGGAAAGGTTTTTAGGTCTGTTACTAACTTCAATAACTATGGAACTACAATGTGCGCTAGTAAACCACGACATACATGACAGCAAATAAAAGGTTATAAATAAGGATCTAAATAAAATTAAAATACCAACGTGGTTTTGATAAGATAGTCTGTACCGTAAGCCTCCTTCCTCAGCTCCTTGCTTTTCCCTTTGTCTTCAGCCTCTTTGCGAGCAGTCGGCACCAAAGTTTTTCGAATAAGCCATGATTAAATACACAGCCACTCTGTCACGTGGGGACCTCACACAGCACAGTAAGGGGAATAGAAGAAGAAAAAAAAAAACACTACCAGGAATTCCTGGAGTCATTTGGCAGCATTTATCTTTTCTCCCTTCCTTGGTTGCCAAGGAGCGACAGAGGTTTCCAACTTTGCTTGGGAGAGGGAAAAATAAGAAGGTCTAATTCTAGCATTCCCATTGTCTGCTCAAGGTCACAGGCAAAATCTGCCAAATACATTAAGTAAAAGGTCCTTGTTTGCTGTCTTCCCAGGAACACAAAAGCAGCAAGCACTTTTAATCACCCATCTGAAAACAGAGGGGGGAAGAAGAAGGGAGCTTGGAGGGAGATAGCCACAAGATCAAAGTGAATGGGAAGACAGAGAGCCAGGAGATTTCATTCAAGTACAGTGGGTAGGCAGGCTAGATGGGCCCTTATCTGCCATCATGGTCTACAGTTTTGGTTTTTTTTTTTTTAATGAAACAGCATCCCTATAATATTTATTTTATTGAATGTGTTTGATATTATCATTATTAATTTTTATTGTTCTGCTACACCAGGGGTTCTCAAGTCCTTGGGACACACCCTGCCAGTCTTGTTTCCAGGACACCCACAATAAATATGCAAGAGATAGATTTGCATACAGTGCAGGTAGTGCAAGCAAATCTCTCTCATGCATATTCATTGCGGATATCCTGAAAACCTGAGTGGCTGGGTGTGCCCTGACGAGGACTGGGTTGAGAACCCCTGTGCTAGATACATACAGTGCTGCTGTTCTGGGGTGATAAAAGAGCTTACAATCTAAAATGCTGACATGATAAAATGTGGTAGGCTTATGGGTGTCCTATGTTAAAAACAAGTTTTGTGACCGAGCTAAGTTTTGTGACTGCTCACAAAGACTCACATTTAAATCTCATGGTAATGAACGCATTACTAAATCCAGAAGCAGAGAAGTGCACAAAAGACCTGAAGGCCGAGTGTAAGGATTTTTATTACTGTATTTTCTTTGAAATAAGGATGCTTTAATGTCAGGTCTGAGAAAGAGAAAAAGGTTGCTTGTTCTTCTGCGGTCAGCGTTACTGAGGATGATTGCATGCCTGTTTCTTCTCTTTAGTTCAAGCTTGAAATTCCTACAACTGTTTTCTGGCTTTGCTGAAGGAGACGGGTGAAAAACAAACAGCTGGGGATGAGGAGTGTGGGAACAAACAGTAAAGTGCTGACAATATAACAGTATAATAATATTTCTACACAGAATATTGATTTTTATGGGTGAACTAACATTCCAGCACATATGCGTCAATTAAAACCCTATGGACAGCTAGATTTCCTAACAACAATGGGCCTGATATTCAGCCCATGGCAGTATGCGGTGTCAGAGCCGCTCACAGCCACAGGCTGACCAGTCACCTGACCCCAGATATAAGGTAATATTTCATGTACCACACCAGGAAATGCAAATTATCTGGTTCCTCCTGGCAAACAAAAACTGGTAGCCTGCTACACGTCCTCTATGAATGTTCTGACGTACTGGCTTTTTGGTTAGATATCAGGAGCAAAATACAGGGTATCTTCAAATTTCAAACTCCTCTTTCCCTGAAATACATCACCTGGAAGTCTAGATCCCTACCATTCCACTTATCTGATGAAGACAGATCTTTATTTCATTTTATGATAACAGTGGTACTGAAGCTGATAACAACATACTGGAAAGACGATTTGCATCTTAACATTTCTTTTTTTTTTGTTACATTTGTACCCCTTGCTTTCCCACTCATGGCAGGCTCAATGCGGCTCACATATTATATACAGGTACTTATTTGTACCTAGGGCAATGCAGGGTTAAGTGACTTGCCCAGAGTCACAAGGAGCTGCCTGTGCCTGAAGTGGGAATCAAACTCAGTTCCTCAGGACCAAAAGTCCACCACACTAACCACTAGGCGACTCCTCCACTAGCAACATTCCATGTAGAGGCCTGCCCTTGTGCAGTCGCGCAGGCTTCTGTTTCTGTGAGTCTGACGTCCTGTCCTGCACGTACGTGCAGGACGTCAGACTCACAGAAACAGAAGCCTGCGCAGCTGCAAGGGCAGGCTTCTACATGGAATGTTGCTAGTGGAACAGCAACATTAACATTCCATGTAGAATCTCAAATAGTAGCAACAGAATCTCAATAGTAGCAACATTCCATCTAGAACCTCCAATAGTAGCAACATTCCATGTAGAATCTGAAATAGGGAAAGGGAACTGGGGGGAACTTGATATGCTGCCTTTCTGTGGGGTTTACATAGTATATACAGGTACTTATTTGTACCTGGGGCAATGGAGGGTTAAGTGACTTGCCCAGAGTCACAAGGAGCTGCCTGTGCCTGAAGTGGGAATTGAACCCAGTTCCCCAGGACCAAAGTCCACCACCCTAACCACTAGGCCACTGCTGTGGAACTGGACTTTATTATATAAATAATATAAAGAGTCCTAACGTTTCATTCTCCAGGCATACCAGCGAGAATATGCAAGAGGAAAACTCTGGACTCTTATTTAGCTACCACAATTACTTCTGCAACAAATATCTAATAGCTCAACTATCTTTTGTTTTCTGTTTGAAATGTTGATCTTTATTTATATCAGATGTCATAAAACCAATAAAACATACAATAAAAAAATTATATAGTCTTTTTGCTGTCTTAACTTTATGCAGTTATTTAGATGGTTAGTAGACTGGAAAATCGCTGCAAACTGGCTAAGTGGGCTCTCCCACCCGCGGTCCTCCCCGGCCTGCCCCTAACCTAACTGGTTAGCAGCAATCAAAGAACGCATTGCCTTCAAAATCTGTACTACGGTTCACAAAATCATATACGGTGAAGCACCGGATTACATGAGACCTAATTGACCTACCAGCCAGAAACTCATCCGTATCAACATGAACGTACCTAAATCTACACTACCCAACCTGCAAAGGACTCAAATACATATCAACTTACGCAGTTTTTCCTACATCAGCACACAACTATGGAACACACTACCAAAAGACCTGACCATCTACACTTCAGAAAGACACTCAAGACCCACCTGTTTAAAAAGGCATACCCTACAGATCCAACGTAAATGCCTGATTTCTGCAACACAACAATGCTAAAGTTCATAATGGCCATCACCAAACTCTCCCGTCGAACGATTCCTCTATGTGATCCTACCACATGAACCTTACCCTACCACAACTTCACCTTAGTATTTGTATACACCAGAGCCTGCAACTGCTCTCCGGCACTATGCAAGCCACATTGAACCTACAAAGAGGTGGGAAAATGTGGGGTAACAAATGTAACAAATAAATAAATAAATAAATAAATAAATAAGATGTGGAGGCCCATTTTGCTTACGTGCTCAATGTGGGAAATGTGAACTTCTTAAATTGAGGAGTGGCCTAATGGTTAGGGTGGTGGACTTTGGTCCTGGGGAACTGAGGAACTGAGTTCGATTCCCACTTCAGGCACAGGCAGCTCCTTGTGACTCTGGGCAAGTCACTTAACCCTCCATTGCCTCATGTAAGCTGCATTGAGCCTGCCATGAGTGGGAAAGCGCAGGGTACAAATGTAACAAATAAATATTGCTCAGCAGCTTCTCCTACCCAGTTAAACCCTTTTGAGTATCGGACAGATCATTTCTAGCACATGTGCAGATGTATGTCCATGCAACTCCAAGTGCCAATACAAATTTCTTTGGGGTCCTTTTACGTGTCAAATTGGAACTACCACCCGGGCTACCGCGTGCCCCGGGCAGTAATTTCATTTTTGACACGCGTCCAAAACGTGCGGTAGAAATTTTCTACCACACGGTGCTTACCTGGCAGTAACTGGCAGTGTACGTGCGCCGATGATTACCGCCCGGTTAATGAGTGAGACCTTACCGCTAAGTCAATGGGTGGTGGCAAGGTCTCAGGCCAAAAATGGACGCGCGCTGGTTTTAATTTTGCCGCAAGTCCATTTTCGGCCACCAAAAAAGGCCTTTTTTGCAGGTGAACTGAAAAATGGACCTGTGCGTGTCCAAAACGCGTACCTACACCAGCGCAGGCCATTTTTTGGCGCGCCTTAGTAAAAGGGCCCCTTTGTGCATAACATGGAGCTGCTGCTAGCATGCAATCATTTGAGCATGCTTCCAGGATGCCCACACCTTAGCACATGGTAAAAAAAAAAAAAAGGCACACAACCTGACGCTGTAATGGGGGGGGGGGGGGGGGGGGGTCTATCTGCTGTAGCTCCTGTCTTCCAGGCAACATGCAGGGTTACCATATTTGCAGAGACAAGAAAAAGAGGATACAAAAATAAAAGTGGCTGCTACCTTTCCTAAATAAATACTTAATTGTAGCAAATGTGTAAATGGCTTTTAGTTAATGAACACACACCAAACAGTGACTAACTTACAGTACAGCAGTAGACCAGGGGCGTAGCCAGCCTTCCGTGGGGGAGGGGTCCAGAGCCTGGGGGGAGGGGGCACATTTTAGCCCTCCCCCCCAGCGCCGCCCCCCCACCGCCGACATTGCCGCCCCCCCTCCCGCCGCGAACCCGCCGCCGCTGCAGCCTACCTTTACTTTTGCTGGCGGGGGATCCCACTCCCCGCCAGCCGACGTCTTCTTCTCAGTCGCTTCCTGCTCTTCAATTTGTTTGCTGACGTCCTGCACGTTGTACGTGCAGGACGTCAGCAAACAAATTGAAGAGCAGGAAGGACTGAGAAGACGTCAGCTGGCGGGGAGTGGGATCCCCCGCCAGCAAAAGTAAAGGTAGGCGGCGGCGGGTTCGCCGGGAGGGGGGTCCTGGGGTGAATCTGCGGGGGCCTCGGCCCCCTCAGGCCCCACGTAGCTACGCCACTGCAGTAGACAATCTACTTTTCAAAAACTTTTGGATTTGAGTTTGACCAAGTCTGAGCCAAGTATACTTATCAGAAGAGTGAACATCCCTCAACAACTTTGGCAGGCTTCTGAGATAGGTGTGAAAGTCTTTGATTGCCATAGGCTTAAAGTTGTGCTGCACAAACAAGATTCCTTTGGCAGATTCAATCAGGAGGGAAACAGAGAGGAGATCAGCAATGCCTCTCTCTCTCTTTAGCACCCCCATGTGTCCAGACTGACACATAGTAAATAGTAAAGAGATGGTTTCT
Organism: Microcaecilia unicolor; assembly: GCF_901765095.1. NCBI lineage: Eukaryota > Metazoa > Chordata > Amphibia > Gymnophiona > Siphonopidae > Microcaecilia > Microcaecilia unicolor. The sequence continues at coordinate 43,394,031 of NC_044035.1, read as the reverse complement.
CTCATTATGTGGGTAGGTGCGTTGGTCATAGGCACATAAAAAAGGAGGATATTTTCCTAAAGACTCAAAAACCTGGAGGACATATCTGAAGTCAACCAAAGGAGGACATGTCCTCTTAAAAGAGGACATAGGATACCCTAGGAGGGGGTAAGGCTACAGCACAGCAAAGATGATTACTCTGCTCCCTAATTCAGCCTTCTCTGTTGTTCCTGCCCACCTCTTCCACCAGCTCCACTTCCTTTTCTGCCTACACAGGAAGCCCCGGCCAATGCAAACTATCAAACCAAGGGGAAAAAAATGATTATTTCTCTTTTTCGGGGCTATACAAGACTGTTTTGGAAGAATGGTAGGGAACTGGCTTTTCAAGTCTGTTGCATTTTAAGTTAGCCAGGTTAAAGTGCCTTTCTCTATTATTTCCGCCCAACAGAGGTTAGAAATGGGTTGAAAATGTCCATCTGGAGACAAAAATAACTCAGAAAATTTAGTGCGGGGCTCCAGAGAAACAGAAATGTGTTTAGCCATTTGTTTTCCTCTGGCACAGCTGAATATTCCATCTTAAAACCTTGGCAAGTTTACGAAAATATCTTATGAGATTTGGAATGCGGCATGAAAGTACCAACTATTAGGCTGCCAACGTCACGTTAATTTTTCCCCATTCTGGTTAAAGTGGTCAGATTTGGAGATCTTTTTCTCCTCTATATCTGTAATTTCTCATACCTGTTTCAGAACTAAGGGCCTCTTATCAAGCCAAGCTAGCAGTTCCCACGTGGCAATGCCGACGGAGCCCATTTAACGCGAACGGGCTTTGTTGTCATTACTGCACCTGGAGCCACTAGCGCGGCTTGATAAATGAGGATCTAAGTGTATTTAAACTTAACACCCAGATATTAGCTTTGACCTTCGCTTATTTTTGTCAACACTGAACTAGACTGATCGCCAGAGTTTGTAAAAAATTCATGCTTTTCCATGAATATGTAATAGATTTGCCATTAGCTGAAGCAGCAAAACATGTGTGGTAAAATAAATGGCCTATGAAGCCCCCCCCCCCCCCCCCCCCCGGACCACTATCCTCCTCAACCCCTCCTCTCCCTAAGACAAATCTCCAAGAAACATGAGAGACTGCTGCTTGATTATACTCATAAGGTACTGCCATTTAGTGGCTAATGTTGGGAGTAAGCCAGCACAGAAATTGACACAGGATCACATTGCCCATGTGTGAGAATACATAGGCCTGCTTGTCCACAGAGAAACATATATACGTTAAGGCAGTACTGCCCCCTCCCCCACCCGGGATTGACAGTCTGCCTCACTGTGCCAGTGCTTCCTTCCCCCCAATATTAAACTTTCATGAAACCGAGCACATGCGGGTGGAGGCCGGCCCAACTACGTTTGCTTTTTAGGCGGGGGGAGGGGGGGCAGCAGCCCATCAAATCTGAGAAGAGGCCCCACGTGCAGGACTACTTCCACTGACAGAGAACGGGGCCCTGTATGGCCGCCCCTGCTTAAGGCAGCCTGGCGTTAAAGGTATTAGGTCTGTGAAGGTAGGGTACACATGCACAAAGGTAGTGTACATGCATACTCACCAATGAGAGTCCCTGGTAGGCCCTGAGCGGTTCTCGACTGGCACCTAGCGAGGAGTGTCCAAGCTTGCTTCCAATCACTTTGACACACGCACGCTTGACCAAGTAACATAGTAACATAGTAACATAGTAGATGACGGCAGAAAAAGACCTGCACGATCCATCCAGTCTGCCCAACAAGATAAACTCATATGTGCTAGTTTTTTGTGTATACCTTACCTTGATTTGTACCTGTCTTTTTCAGGGCACAGACCGTATAAGTCCGCCCAGTAGCTGCAGCAGTTAAAGGAGTAGGCTAAAAATGGCCGCTGGGGGGGGGGGGGGGGGATATCATGAAGTCAGCTTGAGGCTCAACACAGACGGACACAACGAAAAGCATTCACCAGGTTACAGCTAGTATACGATTATGATGCGCCCGGATCCCTATGCACTTCCAAGTTGTAACTATGCACTTGAGGATATAGATGAAAGTCTACCATATTGACCTTTATTTTTGTAGCATATTAAAAAGGAGGGAAAAGACCAACGGCCAGGAAATGCTCTCGCACTATGGGCTCCTTTTACAAAAGCTGCGTTAGCAATTCCAACATGGCAAAGGTGATGCAGCCCACAGGAATTGAATGTGCTTTATCACATTTGCCGTGCCAGAATCACTAACACAGCTTTGTAAAAGAGTCCTATACCAGCTGAGTAAACTGAAGCTTGGGACAATAAATGTGTCTTGCCCAAGATCAGAGTGCCAATGTAATTTTCTATACTGCTCTTAATTCCACATAAGAATTTAAGTCCAGTTGAAGCCCTAAAAGCAGCCCCTGAAACTCATCTAAAATCATCAAGAATATATGAACTCTCAACTATCTACAGAATGGAAAGCCCTGCTCTGAAGGGCCACCATGAAATCACAGCTTCTAGCCAAAATGACCAAGCCTGCACCTACTGCTTTGCTTGCATCTCCTGCCATTATAATTTCCTGTCTCTGGCTATTTCACTAGTCAAATTTAACAATCGCCTGGACCAGATGGTATTCATCCCAGAGTACTGATAGAATTGAAAAATGAACTTGCGAAACTATTGTTAGTAATATGTAATTTATCTTTAAAATCATGCATGGTACCGGAAGATTGGATGGTGGCCAATGTAACGCCGATTTTTTAAAAAGGTTCCAGAAGTGATCCAGGAAATTATAGACCGGTGAGCCTGACGTCGGTGCCAGGCAAATTGGTAGAGACTATTATAAAGAACAAAATTACAGAGCATATACGAAAGCATGGATTAATGAGACAAAGCCAACATGGACACAGAGAAGGGAAATCCTGCCTCACCAATCTATCACATTTCTTTGAAGGGGTGAACAAACATGTGGATAAAGGTGAGCCGGTCGATATTGTGTATCTGGATTGTCAAAAGGCATTTGACAAATTACCACATGAAAGACTCCAGAAGAAACTGGAGAGTCATGGGATAGGAGGTAGTGTTTTATTGTGGATTAAAAACTGGTTAAAAGATAGAAAACAGAGAGTAGGGTTAAATGGTCAGTATTCTCAATGAAAAAGGGTAGATAGTGGGGTTCTCCAGGGGTCTGTGCTAGGACTGCTGCTTTTTAACATATTTATAAATGATCTAGAGATGGGAATAACTAGTGAGGTAATTAAATTTTCTGACGACACAAAGTTATTCAAAGTTGTTAAATCACAAGATTGTGAAAAATTACAAGAGGACCTCACGAGACTGGGCATCCAAATGGCAGATGATGTTTAATGTGAGAAAGTACAAAGTGATGCATGTGGGAAAGAGGAACCCAAACTACAGCTATGTAATCCAAGGTTGCACATTAGGGTTACAGACCAGGAAAGGATCTAGATGTCATGGTTGGTGATATGTTGAAACCCTCTGCTCAGTGTGTGGTGTCAGTTAAGAAAGTAAATAGAACAGTAGGTATTATTAGGAAAAGAATGGAAAACAAAAATGAGGACGTTATAATGCCTTTGTATAGCTCCATGATGCGACCACACCTCAAATACTGCGTGCAGTTCTGGTCACCGCATCTCAAAAAAAGACATGGTGGAATTAGAAAAGGTACAGAGAAGGGTGACAAAAATGATAACGGGGATGGGATGATTTCCCTATGAGGAAAGGCTGAAGTAGCTAGGGCTCTTCAGCTTGGAGATGGCCGAGGGGAGATATGATAGAGATCTATAAAATAATGAGTGGATTGGAATATGTAGAAGTGAATCACATGTCTACTTGTTCCAAAAATACTAGGACTTGCGGCCACGAAATGAAGCTACAAAGTAGTAAATCTAAAATGAATCGGAGAAAATATTTATTCACTCAACGTGTAATTAAACTCTGGAATTCGATGTTACAGAATATAGTAAAAGCAGTTAGCTTAGTGGGGTTTAAAAAAATGGTTTGGATAGCTTCCTAAAAGAAAAGTCCATACGCCATTATTAAAATGGATGGGAAAAATCCACTGCATTAAACGTATTATACTGTTTTGGTATCTAGCCAGATACTTGTAATCTAGACTGCCCCTACTTGACTGACTGTACATTTGTCCATTAGATTGTAAGCTCTTTGAGCAGGGACTGTCCTTCTATGTTAAATTGTACAGCGCTGCGTAACCCTAGTAGCGCTTTAGAAATGTTAAATAGTGGTAGTAGTAGTAATATTTGTAACCTGGATTTGGCCACTGGTGGAAACAGGATGCTGAGCTTGATGGACTTTCAGTCTGTCCCAGTATGGCAACACTTATGTATTTATGTAAGGTTACTCTCATCATTTCCCAACCTCTTGTCTTGCTGGGGCTGGCAAACAGCCCAGTCCTGCTATATAAACTTAACAGGCACTGACATTATAAACTCTTCCCAGAGACGTGCTGGGCTCTTAAAAATGCTGGCCCCCTGCTAATATTACCAAACGTTCACCTTAAAGTTGAGAATGAGCTTGCTGTTTTTAACCCCACCACTCCATTTTCAAGCAAAACATATCCAGCTTTCTTTGGAGAATTTGTAGTGCTGCCCTCCTGAAGCTCTGCGGGTGGTTTTAAACTCCCTCCCTCATCACCCCCAACCTACCCAAGGGAAGCCAAAAGTACTTCTCCATAACATGAAATTAGATTTCGGCCATGGTTTGATGGGAGAACTTGTGTTTGAGAAACTTATGAATGTTATGGACTAATTTTTACCTTGCGGTGTCTGTTATTGAAGCAATTTGCATAAATTCAACAACACACATCTGTTTGGAAGAGAAAGGTGCCAATACACAGATGCAGGATCATCCTTTGGGGAGTGGAGACATAGAATCAGGGTGACTGCCCAATGCCTTGCACACCAAAGCAGTTCCCACCATCTGCAACAAGAGCCTCCCCCCCCCCTCCCACCACCTTTCTCTCTTCTGCCAGCAGGAAGCATAAGAACTCTTACTTGCTGGGCATCTCCCCTGCCACCTTCATTTCATGGGAAAAGTGATGGGGTGCCCAGTGGCGTTATCATCCGATTTAGGAAATGTCCTTGGCAACAGATATACAAATTTTGCTATGCCAAGAAACACACAAAATGGTTACAAGGAAAAAAAAAAAACCATAAGGCAAATTACAAGGTACAGAATGTTTAACACTATGGGCAATTATAGAACAGCACTGTTGAAGACCTTCTCTGCTGCTTTTTCGCCTGACCTATAGTTTTTCTTTTTCTCCTTCCCACTCACAATTACAGAAAGGATTTATTATTTTTAAATTATTGTTAACTGCTTAGTCGCCTGTGTAGGCGCAATTAGCGGTCTATCAAGTGTCTAGAAATAAATAAAATAATAAATATCTTTGTTCATAGCACACAGGACTCATCTTACAGCTGTACTAGCCAATGCCCTGCAGAGAAAACCAAGGAGGTTTAATGACAGCAGACAGCATGATGTCACAAGGCTGAAGCCAGTCTCCACCCAAGGTTTTAATTCTCCCCAATGCAGCTGCCATCTTAGTACACCCAAAAGAATGCAATTGAAAGGGCAACAAGCTCTGCCTATTGACTTCAGCCCACATAATGGGCCGGATAGGCTCATGCCATCTTCTGTCATTAAACCTCCTTGGAGAAAACAGCCCTCTGCTTCCTGCTCAGTCAGGTCCCTCCCTTCTGAGGCAGCAGCCCACAGAAATGGGGAGGAGAGAAGGCAAGACCAAAGCAACTATAGTAAAGCAGAGAAGAATCACTACTTTTAATCCAGCTTCTTCACTGCTATCATTTTCCAGGAGCTGATGCAGAGGTTTAAACAGAGGTATTGGTAGGGTAAGAAGTGCCACGAGTACCAACAGACTGCCTCAGCACTAACCAAGCACTGCTGGGGTGGTCCAAGCAGAGCCAGGAGTTACCTGGTTAGTGGTGATTTTCAGTCCACAAACTATGGATAAAGTTAGGACAGGAAAAAGGCTGTGCTAACTTTATCTTGGGACCAGTGCAAATATCAATTTGATAGAAATACTATTGCACTGATTTCTCTTCACTGGCTTCCTATACAGGTCCGTATTCTTTTCAAATTGGCCTGTAAAGTACTTAAGATGTTTGACGAGTCCTCTCCAGAATATCTTTTCTGACTGTTGTCTTTTCCCACTGACCGCAGTTGTTTTAGCACTTAATCTTTCCTTCATTTTTGGCCATTAGGTTTAAGAAACTTTTAGAACATTTCTTTTTGCTACCAGGCAGTGCATCTCTGGCTCTCTTTACCTTTGGATCTATGGGCTTCATCATCCTATTATCTATTTAAGAAATTCTGAATTTGTTTGCTTTACAATTTTTTCCCTTTTATTTTTTTGTTACCCACTTTCGACCACTGTTTTATGGAAGTTAGCCGGATACAAGAACGACATTACATTACATCACCAGTATCTGGATAAGTGGTGGTAGGCAGCCACCGACTAAGGGGCGTAGCTAGACCTCGACGGGAGGGGGGCCAGAGCCCAAAGTGAGGGAGGGCACCTTTTGGTCCACCTCCCCACCACTGCACGATGGTACCTTGGCTGGCGGGGGTCCCCAACCCCTGCCAGCTGAAGCGTTTGTCCCGCGCTGGTCTCACATTGCCTGCCCTGCTCTGTTCTCAGTCATGCGAATTGTCGCGCATGCTCAGTTTCACTATAATGAGTGTGCACGGTGCGACTGAGAAGAGCACGGTAGGCAATGAGGTGAGTCCAGCGCGGGCCAAACGCTTCAGCTGGCATGGGTTAGGGTCCTGTAGGGGTATTTACCTGAGATCTCACCTTTGCTGGTCTTGGCCTATATAACAATATGGATTTTAGCCTGTGCCTGTAACCATCAGAAACCAGCTTGGTTACAAAGGAACATTAGTGCTGAGCATTGCAAGATTATTTCATCCAAGGACATATTCTGCGGGCCAGTCTGCTATCTCCTGGGAAGATTGGAGGAGAGAGTCACCCATGGCTCCAGGAGTATCTGAGCAGACAGGGAGGTTTGCTTGCCGTTGATAGTAGAACAAAGGCTCGCTTCTTGATCATGAAGCTAGCTGGACATTATGTCATCGTATGTGATTGGTCCACAGGTATCATCTGACCCTTGGATACCAAAACGTTTGGACTGAAGAGACGGAGACGGCCGGAGGATTAGCTGGCGAACAGAACGCTCGAAAGAGCCAGAGACTGATTTTCCTAACACCAGTGACAATTCACTTACAAACACATCTTTCCTTGTAACATACCGTGATTCCACGTACGAGCATCCATTTTACCCATAATTATACATATATCAGACAAAAATTAAAGACAGGTCTGCCTCTGGCGAAGTGAGAGTCCATAAATGAAGGGGACAGTTTTAAATAATTATAAAGAAATACAAACAAATATCACAACTCTTCAATCCTAGTTTTTACCACTCATCTCAAAGCATTTTGGGTTTGGTAGCACTTTTTTCCTCCTCCCCCTAATACCTTTGTGGTTCCCCCATCCTGTGAGGTATTTAGGATACCCACAATGAATATTTATATATTTGCATACACAGAGGTTGTGTGAAAGTCTCATGCATATTTATTGTGAATATCCTAAAAACTCACAGGGGGTCTTCCTAAGCCAGGTTTCTGAACTGCCAAAGCATGTCAATTAGGGTATAAACTATGTGCGAAAGTGAGCCACTTTGAATTGGTGTAGGGCAGGCTATCCAGGAGAAAGAGCACATAGGGTCCTGCTTTGCAAATACGTGCGAATCTTTACCCAAAGCTTTGAGAGATCAGAGGGTTGGGGAGAGCAAGGAGCCTGTATGTAAATGCTTTGACTTCCTTTTCTGGCAGGGACTATCTGTCCTGCAAACTCATCTCTAAATGCCTGCCTCTCTCTTATTTTGGCAGCAAAATGTGACTTTGTGTGTCTTTGACAAGAACAGTTCAAGCAGAAAATAAAAATCAGGAGAACCAAATATTTCAAGCCTGGGAAGATCTTGCTATGTAATACCCTGTTCCTTTCCAACACCCTCTCCCCTCTTCCTCTCCACAGTGTACCAAGCCAGGCTTTGACAAATTTTCTTTGAATGTAGGAGCCAGTGGCTGAGCCCTCTTTCATCCCCTGGCCCCTCTTATCCCAACCTCTCTGAGGTCTACAACAGCTCCTTTAGGCCTGATTTATTAAGGCTGTTTTCCCATTCAGGATGGAAGTTATTAATGTGGGCTACAGTTAAGATGGGTTATTTTACAGTTAACCTCAGTCTAGGTCTGATTGCATAAAATGGGAACGGTGCTAAACCAGCACAAGTTCGTGGTAAATTAACCCATCTTAACAGTAGCCCACATTGATAACTATACCCTTCAGTGTCTCAGAGAAAGAAAAACAAACTAAAGTAGACCCTTACTGCATCATAGCAATGTACCTGGAGATAGCATAGATAGCAGTTTCTACTATACCCCCATCCCCACCCCAGTCTCACTCCCATTATTTGTCAACAGCCACACTGTCTAGCCAGTCACCCTTCCCCCAACTAACTCTTACCACTCAGGAATCCCACCAGCCAGACCTCCGTCCTCCTCATCTAACCAGCCACATGGATGCAACCCCTCCCACCAAAACTCCATCTAACCACACCTCACCTTGCTGAAGATTGCTACCACAAGAACAGGAGTGTCCCTCTCCCCTCAGCACTTGCATGATTCTCGGAGCTGCACAACTTCTCCTGCACAGGTCTAATGAGACTTAAGACCCCAAAACTACTACTACTACTACTATTTAGCATTTCTATAGCGCTACAAGGCATACGCAGCGCTGCACAAACATAGAAGAAAGACAGTCCCTGCTCAAAGAGCTTACAATCTAATAGACAAAAAATAAAGTAAGCAAATCAAATCAATTAATGTGAACGGGAAGGAAGAGAGGAGGGTAGGTGGAGGCGAGTGGTTACGAGTCAAAAGCAATGTTAAAGAGGTGGGCTTTTAGTCTAGATTTAAAGGTGGCCAAGGATGGGGCAAGACGTAGGGGCTCAGGAAGTTTATTCCAGGCGTAGGGTGCAGCGAGACAGAAGGTGCGAAGTCTGGAGTTGGCAGCAGTGGAGAAGGGAACAGATAAGAAGGATTTATCCATGGAGCGGAGTGCACGGGAAGGGGTGTAGGGAAGGACGAGTGTGGAGAGATACTGGGGAGCAGCAGAGTGAGACTTCCCCCGAAGCCAGTGCACCACCCAACTGAAGCTTACCAAGTGACAGTGTAGAGGACAGGAAAGCTCCTATTTTGGTGTTGGTGGCAGCAGAAGAAAAATCCCAGGTGCCATCGTGACCTTGGGTTTATTGATCTCTGTACTATGCATGAATTTCCCATCCTCTCGACACAGCATGGGAAAATTGTGTAGTATGAAAACTGTTTAACGATCAAGAGCATTACTAAATATGTAACACCTATATGTCTATTGCTCAGTGATACATATATTGTAGAGAGTGTACAGCGCCCCCTTGCAGTCACAGAAATATAGAAAAAAATGGCAGCAAAAGCCCATACAATCTACCTAACCATATCAAGTACTAAGCTCTGCAATTCTTTCCTCTCTCTCAAAGACCCTCTATATTTGTCCCATGCTTTCTTAGTCAGATACGGTCCTCATCTCCACCATGGTACTTGTAAAATATTTGCTTAGATTATTCCTGAGTCTATCTTCTTTCACCTTCATTCTATAAAGCCTTGGAAGGAGGGATCATTTCAATTGCAAGAGGCCTGCATGCCTCTTATGCATTCACACCATGGAATCGTTTAAATGTCTTTCATTTTTCCTCTCTTGCCTTTCTCTCAAGACAAGGGCCACCGACTAATTTAGCAGTTGCCCTCTGGAGCAACTCCGTTCTGTTTAGTGTCATTTTGTACACAAGAGATTTACACTCAAATGTTAACGAACCGGACCAAGGACCAATCCCAGCACTGGTAACACACCTATCCTCGGAGTGGCCTAGTGGTTAGGGTGGTGGTCTTTGGTCCTGGGGAACTGAGGAACTGAGTTCGATTCCCACTTCAGGCACAGGCAGCTCCTTGTGACTCTGGGTACGTACTTAACCCTCCATTGCCCCATGTATGCCGCATTGAGCCTGCCATGAGTAGGAAAGCATGGGGTACAAAATGTAACAAAAAAAAAAAAAACACTAATTACCACCTGTCTTTGTTACCACAGTTTTTAGATAGGGAAGATCTGGAAAAGACAGATCTGCCACAGCTTTTATCTTGGGGCAGTGGCTGCACTACAGGACTGCCAGTAGAGGGGCTACACTTAATACCCTGTCAGAGCCCCTTTTCCACTCATGACCCAGCCTTACTCATATTAAAGCGGCTAGCATGTTTTTTTTTTAATCATGCTGGCTGCTTTTAATGTACATGACAAAGCCCATGCCAGTTGCTTAATAAACTTAATAAACAGGCCCCTATACCGGCCTAAGTGGTAGAAATCATGCCTTGAATGCAGGTGCAACTATCTTTTCAAGGTCTGTACATTTAATCCAGCAGGTATTTTATTAAAAAGCCTCTTACGCACCCACATTGCTGAGGCATATAATGCAGCCCTGTGTAGTATACATCTGCCCTCTGTGTTAAGATGCATGCGAACACACACTTTTTCCTTGAGGCTGATACACTGAAGGAGAGCAAAATTTTGCAAAAATTGTGAGACATATTTTCTAGGGATGTGCATTCATTTGAAATATTCCCCATGTATGTCAAATTTAACCCACAATAGCAAAAACCTGAAATCCCGGGGGGGGGGGGGGGGGGGTCATCAATAGCGTGCACTACTTGAGGAATAGGGCAAAACAGTGTGTGCTACTGATGACATCACCCAGAAACAAACAAAAAATATTGAAAAAAAACATTATATATATATATATATATATTTAAAAAAACACATACAAAACAAAAAAAACATTGAAAAAACACAAAACATTTTATATATATATTTAAAAAAAACACACAATAACAAAAAAAATCCCGTGAACAAAGACATGGGAAACTAAACAAAACAGAATCAAAATGTTCCCATTCTATTTTCTCGCTCCAGGAAATTTGCCAATTCTACACTATTTCCTAAGAGATGTAGTAGTATTTTTTGGACCACAAAGCAAAGCTGCACATAAAGGGGCCCTGTTTACTAAGCAGCGCTAGCATTTTTAGCGTGCGCTAAAGCTAGACACACCCATATATTCCTATGGGTGTCTCTAGCATTAGCGCGCGCTAAAAATGCTAGCGAGCCTACAGTGCAGTTTACTAAACAGGGCCCTAGGGCTACATTCTATATATGGCGCCTAAAACAACCTGTTTAAGCGTTATTCCATAAGCTGCACCTAAAGTTTGGCATGATTTATAGAATTAACGCTTAAGCGGAGAGGTTGCACGTAAATGTAGGCGCCGCCATTTGCACCAACAGAAACATGGTGCAAATGCCTGTGCCTAAATATAGGTGCAGAACACCGTTATTCTACAATTACGTGCACAACTCTAAACCACGCCCTTGATCCACCCATGACCCTCCTATTTCCATGAACCCTTTTCCGGGCCACATGTAAATGACCCACGCCTACCTTTATGCACATGATTCCCAGTTAAATCTAATTAATGCCAATAATTGCTTGTTACAAGGCCAATTATTGGCACTAATTAGTTTTTCTATTAACCTGTGCATACAAATGCGCCTAAATTTGCACGCACAATTTTTGGTAACTTTTGTAGAATCGAGGGGATTACCTATTAGTGTATGGAATAACAAGTTGCTTCACATCATTTTGCATTACTGCAGTTCATTAGTTCTACATTTGCATATAATTTTGAAAGCAGAAAAGTGTATGAACATTTTATTCTGCAAAACAGAAAAAATATAGCAAAATGCTCTTCAGGCACTAAAATAGCAAATAGTGAATTTTATCACACATAACGCACACTACGGTTTAAGTGTGCAAAACAACATTTGCAGAGTTTTATTCTCCCTTTAAAAGCCACACTATCTCAGAAAGTCTTTGGTACAGATGACTTGACATAACATAAGCTCAATAAAACCCTGCTGTATGAAATTCCTATGAACAAAGGGAAATCAATTCTCAGGCTACACACAAGGTATAAAGACTGAATTCTGATGCCATATGCATTGGGGGTGGGGAGGCTGGTGGAGAAATGCATGTTTGAAGGAACTCAAATTCTACAGTGCATTATTATTAATTGACATAACTATTATTTTCTACTTCTTAAGGAGTTTATCTGCTTAATCCATTTTCTCAGACTCGGGCTCTGAGGAACACTGCAAAAATGAACAGCCAGGCTGCCAAAAAACCTATGATCCCATGTATCAGTCTGCGGCTGAATGCAGGGCTTTGGGACAGACTGTGGGCAGATGCCTGGTGTTCTCAGCATTCCAGCACAACCACAATCCATGGCCGAGACAGAAAAAATACATATATTTTCCCATCAGTGAAGTTATATAGAAAGGCTTTATAGTCTCATAGGTATTTACAACCACACATGGCTACAAACATGTTGCTCCATGAAACTGACAGCAGAGCCACAGGAAAGAAAAGCTTAACACTATTATTTATTTTATTTTTGTTACATTTGTACCCTGCGCTTTCCCACTCATGGCAGGCTCAATGCGGCGGGTAATGGAGGGTTAAGTGACTTGCCCAGAGTCACAAGGAGCTGCCTGTGCCGGGAATTGAACTCAGTTCCTCAGTTCCCCAGGACCAAAGTCCACCACCCTAACCACTAGGCCACTCCTCCACTCAGGTGTAAATTTCCTTTAAAAAAGAAAACCTTTTCCAACAACCTGCTCCTTTTTCATAGCAAGAGGAAGTGCGTAGGAATGATCCTGCTTTTATAAAGGGGATATCAGGCTCAGCCTTAGAGCTAAATGTTTTTGAGACCATCTCTAAACTACTTTTATTCAGGGCATGTACTTGCTTTTCAATCTTTCTGCTCTGTTTTCCAGTGAATTTCTTCTTTTTTTTTTTTCACCTTTCAAAGGCTACTCCGTTTTAAGCAGCTGTGCTCCTCTCAGCTACAAGCACACACAGGAGTTCTATTATTTCATCACAATTTTCACATGCCTTCCCCCCCCCCACACTGAAACTGGAAATGGTGGGAGGAAATGATCCACAGGCACATAGGTGTCTGGTTTCACACATGGCAGCATGACATCCATCGGGATAGGATCCTTGCAAGGAACACAGTGCCATATGGCATCAGATAAAGCTCTGCTTTGTGTGAAAAGCTATCACAGCAGGTGTGATGACACAACTATTGTCACTTGGGGTGGCGCAGGAGCAGATCTAACAGGGATGAAGCAATTCTCTCATGTTTCTTGGCTCTACATTGTAGTCTTCCGGTTTGTTTAAATTTTGTCCTAGTATAGTCAACATCTATATGGAAGTATTTTTTCATGGAGAGAGGGTGGTAGATACTTGGAATGCCCTCCCGCGGGAGGTGGTGGAGATGAAAACGGTAATGGAATTCAAACATGCGTGGGATACACACAAAGGAATCCTGTTCTGAAGGAATGGATCCACAGAAGCTTAGCAGAGATTGGGTGGCAACACCGGTAATTGGGAAGCAAAGCTAGTGCTGGGCAGACTTCTACGGTCTATGCCCTGAAAATGGCAAGGACAATTCAAGGTCAAGTGTACATATAAAGTATCAAATATAATGAGTTTATCTTGTTGGGCTGAGTGGATGGACTATACAGGTCTTTATCTGCCATCATCTACTATGTTACTATATGAAGGGGGTTTTTTTTTGTGTTAACGGGGTTCCCTTTACAATTTTTGGGCCACTAGGAAGTAATATTATAACAGGTTGCCTACACAGGAAAGGCACATATGTCACATCTACTTTACAGAAAGACACCACGGGCCAGATTCAGAACATATTTTTTGTAAGTAGCGGTACATTAAATAGAGCAAATCAATTTAGTAAATGGCACCCAAAGTTAGGCGCTATTAAGATCTGTGCCATGCGACAATTCTATAAAGGCTGCTTAGCGTTAAGCAACCTTCTTTCTGTTAGAAGGGGGTAGGGGGATGTAAGGGGAGTTGGGGAGTTTGAGGGGTCTGTGAAGGCGGGGAGGAAGGTTATATTCAAAATGTTTTTGACACTGCTCCAGAGCTTGCTTTGTTATTTCCAATGCTGTATTGTAGATTTCAGTGCTGTGCTATATGCCTTTCTTTTTGCCTAGGATGAGAATAAAGATATTTCTATGTAAAATTAATAGCTTCAGACTGCAGCAGCAGCTCAGACACCCAGTCTACCTTGTTGGTCGCCGCCGCCGCCACACTCCCCCCCCCCCCCCCCCGAGAGCCTCTATTCCCCCTGCAACCCAGCCTGGCTCTGTTACAGCGGTGGCATGAGCAGCATCTCAAACTTCTTCCAGCTATCCTCCCCTAGTATGGCCAAGTCCAGCACACAGAAGTAGTAATTGCTTTTGTCCAGGTAGAAGCAGGGCTACAGAGAGCCAAACTCCAGATCTAGGTTTTTATTCACCACTCCCGGCAGAACAGAGAAGCAGCAGCAGCTGAAACCTTAAAGATACTTCATTAACCCATTAGTGCCCAATGTTCCCATAATAAGCCATATGGGAACACTGGGCACTAATGGGTTAACTACAGTGGAGTGGAGTAGCCTAGTGGTTAGTGCAGCAGGCTTTGATCCTGGTAATTGGGTTTGATTCCCACTACAGCTCCTTGTGACTCTGGGCAAGTCACTTAACACTCCATTGCCCCAGGTACAAAATAAGTACTTGTATATAATATGTAAACCGCTTTTATTTTGCAACCACAGAAAGGCAGTATTATCAAGTCCCATCCCCTTTCCCTTACAGTGAATCTAGGCAAATGCCTGGCAAGATTCTTAATGTTACTTTCTAGTAGGGATTAGAAAAGAACAGGTGATGAAGACAAGTACCACCACAACCTGAACCACTTTATACCAGTGGTTTTCAATCCAGTCCTCAGGACACACCTAGCCAGTCAGGTTTTCAGGATACCCACAAGGAATATGCATGAGAGATTTGCATACAATGGAGGTAGTGCATGAAAATTTATCTCAAGCATACTCATTACAGATATCCTAAAAACGGGATATGAAGTTGGTACACTAAACCTTCAACCCCAACTGCTCTATTTTTCTACTGTCCAATCCCGACTCTATGTGTAATAAATCCTAGAAATTTGATTAAATTACAGAAACATAGGAAATTACTTTATGTACAAAATTAGGACTGATAGACCACAAAATATATTTGAAGGTTAAATAAAGAACCTGAACAAAAAAAGCTGTCAAATGAAAAATATGCAATACACTGTTACAAACTTAATATTTTTAGTAAATCTCTCAATTTGTTCTAAGAAAATGAATCGCCTCAGTCATGGATACCCTCAAGTCTGATCTAATTATTCTCAGAGCAGAGAACAACTTCTCAACAATAACTTGGTTAATGGCAAAGCAGTAACCACCACAGCAACACAATTTCAGGATATATCATATATACTCGAATATAAATCTATCGGAATATATAAGCCAAGGGTTTATATTCAAGTAGTTTTCTCCCTCCCCCGTGGTGTCTGGAATTTCTCCCTTCCTCCCCCCCCCTAAACTGAGAGAACACCCTCCCAACACACCCACAGGCCTGCCTGCTGGTCCGCCCCCTCCCCTCCCTCTTCACTCGGGCAGCAGCACTCATAGGCTCGAAGCAGGCTGACCACTGCCCATTTCCAGTTCAGCAACTGTTCACATGTCTCTAAAAATGATCCTGTATCTAGGCCATTCTCTCTCATCCACTCTTCTTCAGATCTCCTATTAGAAAGGATTCCTATCTCCGCCTCCTTACGGTGCTATGACATCCACTCTCTCCATCTCTCATACTTGAAGTTTGCCAATGTTTTCCCTCCTAACTGCTGCACTGGAAGTCTACAACATCCAAAACTCAGGAACCCATCCCAACTCACATCTAACCTTCATTCCTTTTTCTGTCTAAAACAGTTCTGTAAATCACCAGACCATATTTCAGTCCAGAGTGCTTTCTAAAAAGTCGTGATTTTAGGCTCTTTGAAAGTCCAGAAATCTGGTCACAACTATTTTTAGCAGGTAAAGTATTCCACAAACAGGGAGCGAAAGAGGATGACAGAAGAAAAGGGGGGGGGGGGGGTGAATCCTCCTGTCAGTCCATCAATGTCATCTGAGGGAGTTACCCCCTTAGCCCCAGGCACTGGACACTTTGGGGCCCTTTTACTAAAACATGCTAAAATATTACATTACAAATATTATTGTATTCTGCGAACACCTTACAAGTTCTATGCAAATTACATTTAAGAAAGCTTGACAGTCACTGGGAATACACGCCAACTGCACCCATATTGGGCTTAGCGTATTTTAATGCGGGACTTTCCACGCACAAAGGGGTTCCTTTTACCAAGCTGTGGTAAAAAGTCTGCAAAAATACATGGCCATGTGGTAAGATTGCTTTTACTGTGTGGCCATGTGGGGTGAACACTTACTGCCACCCACTGAAGTGACGTTAAGGGCTCCCATGCTAACCCGGCGGTTAACAGGTAGCGGCACTGCCTGATTAGCAACTGCGGAAATATTTTTTGAATATTTCCACTAGTGCAGGAAATTACATGCACCGGGGCTCGAACTACATCTTGGGTAGTGCCAGATTAGCGTACGGTAAACCCGCGTTGGGCTTACCGCCGCTTTGTTAAAGGGCCCCCTAGCTCATATTTTATGCACCAATATATTCAAGATTTTTTTTTTTTTGGCAGGCCCTGCACTAATTTTTCCATTCATGCAGGACTTGCAAAAAAATAAAATAAAACAAAACAAAGCCAAAACAACATGGGAGCACTTACTATCTCCAATTTAAGAGGTGCTAAGTGCTCCCACATTTAGGGCCCTGTTTACTAAGCAGCACTATACGCGCGTTAATGTTTTTAAGGCACGTTAACCATGTACGTGCCTACAATATCCCTACAGGCATCTACAGGGTTAGCGCGCAAGCTAAGTGTTGGTACGCTAAAAACACTAACGCACCTTAGTAAACAGGGCCCTAAAAACGACCCGACATGGCCGTGTTTCGGCCCTAAGGGCTGCCTCAGGGGTCTTGATCAATCTCAGGTGTTGCAGTGTGATATAATACACCGGTGAGAATTTGTGCACAATTATTGGATAAATCAAGTAGAGGAGTGTGGTAGCCGTGTTAGTCCACTCTTAAGGTTATCAATAGAAATCAAACAAAATAAAACATGGAAAAGAAAATAAGATGATACCTGGGGTTCCTAGCCCATTATAAACCATAAAGCTGTATGTCTCTGTTGATCACCCCACCCCTCACCTATCCACACCCATCCTGTTAGAATATCAATGATATGCTTTGATGTCCCCATGCATACCTCCTACCCACCCCCACCCTCCCACCCTGTCAGACTGTCATAGTAATGCTTGAATGTTTTCACTTATATACACTGTCAGCTAGCACATTTGCTTATTTCCGATCTGACGAAGAAGGGCAACCTTCGAAAGCTAATCAAGAAATGTATTAAGTTATGTCCAATAAAAAAGGTATCATCTTATTTTCTTTTCCATGTTTTGTTTAATTTCTATGGATAAATCAAAAAACTTCTTTAATCTATATTTCTCTGCTCCTCGGAAAATAGTGTGCCGTCTATTTGAAAACCATTAGTAAAAAGGCTCTTTGTCTAAAGGTAATCCTGGCTCTTACACTGAGGTTATGTATGGTTTTCCCACCAGAGTAACTCTCACGTGAAAAAATAGTGAAGACCACTGCTTGTCACAGAGAAACGAAGTATCACAAGGAGATCCAAGGGATTTAAAAGTTATAGACGCTTGGCCCTCTTACAGAATTGTATATACAGGATACATGGTGGTGAATTATCAAATAAGTAATAAACGTTTCTTACTAGCCAGTTACCATTTTGTCATAAATGACCTCACAGCTACGATATAAAATACCGTAAGGTGACAGCACTTATCCTGTCTGGTCATACCCTCTGCAGCCCCTCCTGTCCCGCTCCCTGTCAGAAAAGAGATTTACTTACTACAGTGCACTGCAGTGTTGATTAATATTAAACTACATTTAAAAAGCACCTAACTCTCCTCTTCATTATGACCAAGATCCATCTGGCAACTCATTTGTACTTCTGAGTTTGGGAGGTCAATTCTTGGTGAATGCGATGTCACTCTTCTGGCTCAAATGCTTGAAATGTTCAATTTACATGCAGTCTGTTTAAAGGCGGTGATTAACCGCTAGTAGCAGAAAGGTGTCAAATGACTCTGTGGCTTGACACTTGTGACTGACCCTTGTATATCCAGGTCACTGGTTCAGACATGGACTACATTAGCAACGGTCAGGTGTCATTAGCTGATGAGATAGGAGGCCGGTAAGTGCATTTAGAAACTTAACTATGAAATGGACTGCCAAACTCCAGTTACTAAATGACTAGAGCCAGTCAATAGAATTAGAATAAAATAAAACAGAAAAGAAAATAAGATGATACCTTTTTTATTGGACTAACAATACATTTTTTGATTAGCTTTCGAAGGTAGTTCGTCAGATCAGAAAGGGCTACCTTTGAAAGCTAATCAAAAAATGTAATAAGTTAGTTTAATAAAAAAGGTATCATCTTATTTTCTTTTATATTCTATGTTTTATTTTATTCTATTTCTATTGACTGGCTTTAGAAGTGGACTAACACATCTCTCTAAATGACTAGAAAAATTAATTGTACCAAGTGTCACAGAACACAAGAATACAGAAGGCGTCAAGAAGAGAAACACAGAAAATAATGGCACTAGAGAGTTACAATAGTCCACCATTGATATAACCATACTTTGTACACCATTACAAAAATCAGGAAAAACCACCATTGGCTTCAACCGATACAACAGATGTAGCTGAGCAAAGGATGCTTGAACAAAGTTGCCAATCTGAGTTTGCATAGTAAGATGGGCTTCTAATACCACCCCCAACAACTTCATTTCACCCTGAACAGGAATCTCCACACCACACCCCCATACTGTCACTGGCTGAAGGATACAAGGATTAGATGCTTGGGTGCTTGTCAAGTCTAACCAGATCTTTACGAGGCAATCATTTACTTGGGAACCTCCTTGTAGCTACTACTACTAATTTCTATAGCGCTACTAGATGTATGCAGCACTGTACCCATTGGGTTCTACCTGGTCGATTTGTTGCCACAATACCTACTTGGCGAAACTGCCCCTGTGAGAGCGCCGGTAAAAAAGCTTTACGAGCACGCAATAAAATGTAATTAGCCCGATAAACAATTGGGAGCCAATGTTCGATAAAGAGTAAAGGAGTCAAATGATCCCATTTTTTGCAGCATGAGGTAAGTTCGCAGAAATATTCTGAACATTCTGAAATAGCCAATTCTGAACTACGCAACAAAACCCCACATAATCATCCAAGTGTGAAGACACTAAGGGCCAGATGCACTAAACCTTAATGACACTCTAACAACCCTTTAACGAAGGAAATTCCTAACCGTTGCATGCATTAAAGGCCTTTTTCCAACGAAGCAAGCAGCTAACGAAAACGGAATACAAAAGAGTAACTACCATTGTAATGGTGGCGATTCGGGATGCACTAACAATACCGAAGATTACACCGAATCATTTACCGCGACATATTAAACGTATGGTCAGAGCAGTCGTAAAGTCCTGAGCTGTCATCTCCCCGCTTCTCCCTGCACCTTAAAATTCCAAGCTGGCGTGTTGAAAAACAAAATAAACATCACAAACATGTGGCTCCCCGCTTCCCTCTGCATACAATACCAATGAAACGGATACAAAATTAAAAAAGGACTGGGAGGGGGCAAGGGCGCTCGTCAGGAGCGTCCTGTATGGACGGCCTTGCCCCCGCGCCCCCCCCCCCCCCCCCCGAGGTCGCCGCTGCTCCCCGTTTCTGCTCGTACAAAATAAAAAATTAAAACAAAACTAAAAAGTTTAGCCACCCCGCCCCCCCCCCTTCCTGTCTCTCTCTTCTCCTTCTCCCACCACTGCTCCACCTCCCGCCATCCTCCGCCCCGTGCCACGCCCCCCTGAGTTTGTCACCGCCACTCCCCCCCTCCGCCTTAATGGCCGGTGCAGCGCCTCTCACCTCTGTGTGAAGGCACTGCAAGGGATGGAACAGCTGATCGACGATCACTGCTGCCTCCTTCCGACGTCTCTCTGTTCTTCCTGGGCCCGCCCTCCTCTGACGTTAGTTATCTACTTAGGTAACTTACATCAGAGGAGGGCGGGTCCAGGAAGAACAGAGAGACGTTGGAGGAGGCAGCAGTGATCGCCGATCAGCTGTTCCATCCCGTGCAGCGCCTTCACACAGAGGTGAGAGGCGCTGCACCGGACATTAAGGCGGAGGGGGGGTCCGGTGGCGACGAACTCAGGGGGGCGTGGCACGGGGGCGGAGGATGGCGGGAGGCGGAGCAGTGGTGGGAGGAGGAGAGAGACAGGAAGGGAGGGGGACCAGGGCTGCTAAACTTTTTAGTTTTGTTTTAATTTTTTATTTTATACGAGAGGCAGCGGGGAGCAGCGGTGACCTTGGGGGGGGGGGGGGCAAGGCCGTCCATACAGGACGCTCCTGATGAGCACCTTTGCCCCCTCCCGATCCTTTTTTTTATGTTTGTTTATATTTATGCAGGGGAAAGCAGGGAGCCACGTTTTTGTGTGGTTTTTTTTATTTTTGGTTTTGACGTTTGTGGCATGTGCAGAGCAGCCAGCATAATGCTTGGCTGCTCTGGCATGCTTTAGGGGCCGATTACCGACGGGGATTACACCAATTTAACGTATTTTTAATGCATGGTACTTTACAATACCGTACCGAGCATTAAAGACTTGTTTTTTTTGGTGCATTCTTCGTTCTTTAAAATTCGTTAAGGACTTTTACGTTTCACATTTTTTTACGAAACGTTGATGCATCTGGGCCTAAGAGGCAGTGTGTTCCAGAGACAGGGTGCTCTACAACTCTCAGATTTCACAAACATGCTTTCATTACTCCGAGCAGACGGGGTGCATGTCTGCATGCTTTTTCACCTGGCCCTACCTCCATCAACCACATAACAGAAGGAAGGCCTGATTATGGTCTGGAATCAATTAGCACCACAAATCCTTCTTAAAACAGAAACCTATCCTAGAACAGAGACAAAAGTAGAAGCTTTGTTATACCAGCTGTAAAAACAAGAGGAATCTCAAGTAGCTGTCTTGAAGATCAATCAGGGAAAGAATGAAAATAACTAAACTGAACTACCATCCTCTCTCCACTGCATAAAGTACTACTATTTTGTAGGGATGGGCAGCCAAAATGTTTGCGCGTTGTATTTTTTTCCTTTTTTTTTTTTGTTTCATAAAGAATGTCATCAAGCAAATCAGCACTCTTTGCAAAAGACTGCCCACCATATAAAGAGGGCACCCCTCTCTCAGGCATGCACTATCAGGAACGAGGGTACCCTCTTTATTATCAGTGACTCACAGCCCATCCCTCATGTGTTGGCTGTTTCATGGGAAATCGCCCCAACTGGTCTATTTTTCAGGTTGTCTGTAATGAGTATGGGTGTGATGTTTGTATACATATTGACCAATCACTTATCTATACTCAATAGGCTTGGGGGGGGGGGGGGTGGGGAGGATTTCAGGATGGGTTTCAGCACCTCCGGTTCAGATGCCTCCTCTTTTGGGCTCTGTTCACAACTCTTTAAAAAA
Organism: Microcaecilia unicolor; assembly: GCF_901765095.1. Taxonomy (NCBI): domain Eukaryota; kingdom Metazoa; phylum Chordata; class Amphibia; order Gymnophiona; family Siphonopidae; genus Microcaecilia; species Microcaecilia unicolor. The sequence goes on along the minus strand of NC_044035.1, from coordinate 43,372,228 downwards.
AAAAAAGTTTAAATTGTACCAGGCTTATAAAGGCAACTTTTGAAATAAATATTTGCACTTTATGATTATTAGACTCAGGAAACCCATTGCTTATCCCCTGTAATTAGCCATGGGAAACTGATCTACATGTTGGGATCCGCCAGGTACTTGTGACCTGGACTGGCCACTGTCCGACTCAACTTGGATTATCTTATGGTCTTAATGTATCCTTCAGCTAATCGTGTTTTATTCAAGATATACCTTTATTACAATCTCCAGACAGACATCAAGCTGGTAACAACTAAGCCTAAAAATGATCCCAATTTATTACAACATATATATGATGGAGGGACAGGGATAAGCAGGAGAAACTTTAGACACTTAAAATTTATTAACTGAAGAAAAATAAGTAGGTTACATTCTAGCATACGTTATGAGAACAGAAAGTCATCTTGAAATAAAGGTCAGCACAAGCATGCAGAATAAAAACTGCAACAGAAGCAGTGTTCACAACACCTAATTGGACGATGTATCTCAACCGTCATGCAACAGGTAGAGGAACAGGGTGGGCAACCAGGGCCATGGCCTGACCAGCTTTTTACCCACACAGCATCACCCGAGAGACAGCTTAGGGAAGGAGGCAAAATTGTTTGGTCCCACCTACCCAAAAGGTGGTCCAGGGCTTTTGTGTCGCACTACGACAATGTTTAGTGAGGACGCACACATACTGTGTTCTAGAAGAAGCCACACTCTGCGGCCACCAGCTTGAGACTCTCACTGAAATGAATCAGAGAAAGGCAGTTATTAAAAAAAAACAGGGGCCTGGGGAGGGGGGAAAGCCAAGTTATTTCACATTAAGTCTCATGGTATTGCTATCCAATAGATGTTGGTTGGTTTATGTTAGTTATTTAAAACTGGATACACCTCTTTTTGTCAACTGCAGCACAGCAGTTTATAAAGAGAAAATAAAACTAAAATACAACATGACAAGCAAAACAAACCACCCATGATGAGCACACTGACTCAGATAGCAAGAGAGGGTAAGGAAAAGCATCACCATCATCAGTCTCTCCAGTATCTACTATAATAAAACTCACCCTCAACGTTCTGAAGACACTGACGTCACTGCAGGCACTCAGACACCGGTTCGTAAGTTCATGGTGGTGAAGCCACAACACTGACCATGTCTCCGTGCCCCGCCCTCGCGTCACACGTAATGACATCGAGGGCGGAACAATTACAAAAAAACGAAAAAGAACGAACAGGGAGGAGTAGGGAAACACGCGGAGCGTGTTTTACTACTCCTCCCCTTCCAACGAATCGCTACAGACTGCCAAACAAAGAAAACCGCCCGAGGACGTGCCCAAACAGCCATCTCTGCCCATGTCTCCTAGCCCCGCCCTCACGTCTAACGTTATGACGTCGAGGGCGGAGACATGGCCAGAGAGAGATGACTTCAACCGACGAACCCTACAGTGACCACAGAGGCCCAGCTAACCTCCAACCACCCCTCCACAAATGGCCCCGCCACAATCGCCATCGTCGTCAACGCCGCTCCCACCCTCCACTCACCCCTCTCCGTCTGCCTCCGGAACGCCGGACAAAGTGGTGAGTTACAGGGGAGTGGGAGAGGAGAGAGAGAACGGCCTGGAGGGCAGGAAAGGAGGGCGTGGGACTCGGGAGAGAGGGAGACAGCAACGGAGGGAGGGGGGAGCCCTTGCTAGCGCCCGTTTCATTTCACGCAGAAACGGGCCTTTTTTACTAGTAAATTATATTCTTCCTGCATCGAAGCCTGGAAACACCCGAGACAAATGAAAAGACTTTATACCTAACTTAAATTTCCGGTATGAGGCTTCTGATTGAAAATATAAGAGAACAGAGTTCCAGCATGGGATGCCAACTATGAAAAGGCAGACCAACGGGTAATTTCTAAATAAATAATTGCCAATGATGGAATAATCAGAAAGTTAGTGCTCTAAAAAATTAAGGTTATAAGTAAGGAAGGACTGTATATTATCAGACAGACAGGTATAAGGGAATAACTGTATAAAGTGCTCTATAGGTTGGAATCAATATCTTGAATGGAAATCTGTAAGAACTCAGAAGCCAATGTTGTAATGCCAAAAGCAGAGTGACATGGTTTGATTATCATGCATTGTAAAGAAGCTTAGAATATTCTGGATAAGTTGAAGGTGGTGTCAAATGGACAGTTTTAGACCATTACAGAAACATTACAGTAATCGAGCAATGGTTTGAACCAATGTTATCTGCCTCAGATCTATAAATGACAACATAACCATCACCGATATCTGAGAATCAAATCACCGTGAGTCTAGTTCTACCACTAGTATGTTGACAATCATGTAGGACAATGTGTTGACTCTTAAGGATTGGGCAAATTTTTGCAGAATGGTTCCTCTTGGTTATCCACATGACCTCCAAGGTCTTCAGATTCAGAGTGAGGCCACCCCACCAGCAAAACACCCCAACTGAGACAGCATCAAAGCAATGGCTCAAGGCACACAAATTTGGTCACGCATAATCTGTGTACGATACAACCTGAATATCATCAGTGCAGTATAATTCACTCAGTTCTATGCTCTGCATCAATATAGCCAACGCTGAAAGAAAAAGAGTAAACAAAACGGGGGGGCTAGAACTGAGCTATATGGAACATCACACATCAGGAAAAAGACATCAGAAAGCATACTAGTAGCTGAAACAGTATGATCTGTTAAATAAGAAACCAGTCAAGGGTCACGCCTTCAATGCCTAAATTGGCTAGTTGAGAGATTAATTACTAGTGATCTATAAAACGAGCTAAGAACAAACAACATTACAGTTACTTTGCAGGTGTTGAGATTAAGATGAAAATCATTTAACAGACCCTGTAAAAAAGTTTCTGTACTAAATTCCAGGTTAAAGCAAACCTGCCTCAAATATTGGACATTGGTTTCAGTCATTGATTAACTGACCAGCACTACTAATTTGAAATTGGCTCAAAATTAGAGATTGTAGAAAAAAAATTGATTTTAAACACAGATGAACAATGGCCTGTTTTTTAGAAAGAGGTACACAGCCAGCAGAGAGGCTTGGGTTAATAACATCATGGACGTGAGGAAAGGATGAGGATTTGTAAGCAGACACAAAGGAACTTGATCAACTGTGCCCCTTTTTTGGGCCCGTGCCTAAATTTACATGTGTAATTTTTAACAGAAGCCAATTAGCACCAATGATATTAGGGTACAATTATTGGTGCTAATTGGTTTGTTATTCAATTAAATCACATGCACACCCACATTTGCATGTGCAATTTAAAGCACCATTTACAGAATTCAAGGGGTAGTAACAAAGAAGTCCACTGATTAATGATTTAGATGTTATGCTTGTGTTTAATTGTTGTGCATTGTTCTCTGGCCAGAGACGCAGTCTAGAAATTGATATGTCACACAGGTGAGCAAGTTCTCTGCCTTAAGCTTCTATATTAAAAGCCAGAATTGGGAGTGTGCACGAACACGGAACAAGATGGCCACTTAGAAATCGTGCTCCGCTTCCTGATCCGTTAAACAACCAATACCATTCTTTCTGAATTTATTGGCAATCAGTGTAGGCAGCAACACACAGCCTCCTTGTTTTACAAAGTTGTGAAGTCCACTGTTGTGGCCTCATGTAGTTCCACGCAACATGTGTGGGAATTGGATTTGAATGACACATTGTCTGATACCCAGTGGTCTCGTATTTGGTCGACCAGCCCTAGGGCGTCATTGTCAGCTGCAATAACACAATCTCGGTTCTTTATGTATCACAGGGCTCTTTGGATGCCTAGAAAGAGTAAATTATCTGGGTCTTCTAGATGTGATTTGTGTTGGTCCTGTAAAAACAAAACTGGAACTCTTATACATCTCCTGATAGAATGTCCGCATATTGTAATATTTTGGTCCAATGTCTGGGAAAAACTGAAAGAGATTTTTGGATTTCAAGAATCTTTTTTACCTAAATATGTAATCTGGATATCCGTTTGTATCACATTTCTCTTTACAGACAATGATAAGTCACTGTTTGACTTTCTGGTTTCAGTCACACTGAAACTGATCATCTCGCACTGGAAAGATAATTCTCATGTCAATGTGGTGGTTTGGTGGAATTGGATTCTGTTATACAAAAAGTATGAACAATCTCCAGTAATTTCTATGCTTGGTCATAAAACTGCTCTTCAAAAATGGAAATCTTTAGACTTTTATCTCTCCACTAAGGACTAATGGTATGACTTGAACTCGGTTTTGCGTAATGTATTGTGTATTTTATTTTCTTGCACTGCCTTTTTGTTTGGCTGTATCTTAAAATATTTTAAGAAAAATATTACTAAGAAAAAAAGCCAGAATTAAAGAGGCATGTACTATAAAACCAAGAGAACCCTGAAAACCATACAAAGCCTCATTTCACAAGGCTAGTCCATCCTAAAAAAATAAAAAAAATAAAAAAACCCTGCCACACATGAGGAATCCATTTCCCACCGGACTCAACACGAGCTGACAATTTGTCAAGTTCCATAAACTTTCAACAGCTTCAATTTTTAGGAAGTGAACACTAGAATAGAATCCAAGCCACTTTTAGTAAACAGGTAAATACCTGTTTTTCACTGTGAAGAATGACAGCGCTATGAGACTTGCAAATTGGAAATGGCTAACTGCAAACATCTAACATGATATAAAGCAGCTTGCATAGGAAAAGGCAACACGTCCTCCCAACGATGGCAAAAACAGTAAATCATATCGGAGACAAAGTCTGTCTCCCCTCTCCCACCCCCATCTTAAAGGCTTGATACAATTCTAAAAGCTCTGTAGAAAAAGATAAAACCTGCAAAGAAAAAACAAAAAAAAAAGAAACCAACCCAAAAAAACAAAAACAACAACAAAAAAAACCAACAAAAAGCAGTCAAATGTGAATCTGAGATCTGTTTCCACAACATGCTAAAACACAGAGGACTCTACCCTTCATAATTTTGGGAACTCTATTGAGCATGGCTTACTATACAAAAAGCAATTGTTTCTGTCCCACTGTAAACTCAGTTTATACATAAGGTTACAAACAGTGCAGAATCCAGGGCCGACTCAACTGTTAGGCAAGACTAGTTGGTCACCTAGGGCAACAGCTTCTGAGGGGCATTAAAGAGCAGCTGCAGTCAAAACAAAAGAATAGATCCTGAGCACCACAGAAACTCAAAGAACCATCACTGCATACTTTACCTGCAGAAAGGGTAGGCAATTTTCAAATAGCCCTTTTACCCGGGTAAATGAATTGCTGATGCCTCCTACTCCTCCTCCTCCTCCTGAGAGTTGAAAGACAAGTTTGAAAGTGACACCTATGGTTTTCTCTGATCCACAGGCTGTCTCGAGTCCTAATCATATGACGTGCTACCTGACACCTTCTGTTTCTCTGACCAACAGTCTCATAGACTGCCCCGAGTCATAATCATGTGACGTGCTACCTGATACCTTCGGTTTCTCCGACTGACAGTCTCATAGACTGCCCCGAGTCATAATCATGTGACGTGCTACATAAGATGACCTCTTCCAAAAGACCTTTTAAATGTAATACCGGTGTTCTTCACCAAAGGAGCAGGTCATGCTCCTCTGGAGAGCTCCTTGGGGCAAATGCTAATTTCCTACCATACTTTGCCCTTCTTTTTTTAATCTTTATTGTTCTGCCCCAATATTTTTTCTCTGAATCCCCTGACAATGTCAAGTCTGTGTTGTCTGGCACAGTTTCTCATATGACCTCATCTGTATGTCAGATCCCTGTTTACTATACCGTGAGGCGACTACACCCTGTCACGGGTCGTCCAACATACTGCAATTCACATTTATGTATTACTACTTCATCTGCCAGCGTGGTAAGCAATTTAGTTTCCGTTGGCTTACTAAATTGTCGGTCATTACGTTCAAAAACTATTCTTAATAGTCTCTTGCTTTCTACCCAAATCCAGGTGCTCTGCTTTCCACCCTGCTGGAGCAGATGGCAGGGGGAGGGCTTGGCAATTGTTCTCCCTTTGACATTCAGCACAGGAAATTTCCCCTTCTGCATTTAGCTATTCTGAACTGCATGTAATTAATATTACAGACCCTTTCTCTCTACATATTTTAGCTGATTGTCCGCCAACTACAAATGCTGGTTTATGGGACTCACTTGTTCAAACACTGAGTGAAGCAGTTATTCGTTACTCTAACCTGTTAATTGTTGCGGATTTTAACGTTCATGTTGATGACCCCTTCTTTGCATTTCTTATTCAAGATTTCGGCTTAACATGTTCCTATTCCTACTCACGAGGTGGGCCACGTTTTGGATTTGGTGCTCTCTGGACCACACTCCGACTTTCCTGTGGATTCTATTACCACTACTCCTCTGTCCTAGACAGATTACTTCTTCTTTCTTCTTCACCCACTAAATCAAAACTCTACTGGTACTTCTACTACTATCCCTACATCTTGTCTATCATGACCTTTAGAAAGCTTCATCGGGCTGACCCGAACAACAGCATACCGCTGGCTTCCTTTCTCCCCCAAAAGTTTGAAACTCTGCCCTTAGAAAATCGGTCACAATGTTGGGAAGACTCGCTACGTAAAGGATATTGACCTTACTGCACCAAAATGTCTTGCCCTATGTACTTCCAGGTATAAGGCCCTCTGGTTTAACTATGGCCTAGTGCTTGCTAAATGGCACCTTTGTCATGCAGAGCGACAATGGCATAAGAAATGAACCCCTGAGGCTTGTCTTTCATGTAAAACTGAACTTCAGACCTTTAATTATCAAATCTGATTTTGGCTTTGGCATCAACCTCAACCCTTTCTAGAACTCTTTATGCTCTGGCATCTCAACTTTCTCAAATTCTCCTTGTTTCTACTACGAATCTCCCAAAAGCTGATGCCTTAGCTGACTGCTTTGTCAGTCAGATCAGGCTATTGCAAACTTCTTTGTCTACATCATTGATAGTCCCATCTATCCCCCCCCAACCCAGACTTCCTCTGATAACACCATTTCCTCACGATGGTCATCTTTCACTATACCAACGCGCTCTGTTTTATTGAAAACGCTGTCCTCCATGAGGTCAACAATTTGTCTGTTGGACATTGTCCCTGTAACTCGGCTTACGTCCTTAGTTCAAAGACTTCTACTTTTTGTTTATAGTAACATAGTAGATGAAGGCAGAAAACAACCTGCACAGTCCATCTAGTCTGCCCAACAAGATAAACTCGCTACTTTTTGTGCATACCTTACCTTGATTTGTATCTGCCATTTTCAGGGCACAGACCGTAGAAGTCTGCCCAGCACTAGCCCTGCCTCCCACCACCGGCTCTGCCGCCCAATCTCGGCTAAGCTTCTGAGGAGCCATTCCTTCTGAACAGGATTCCTTTATGTTTATTCCACGCATTTTTTAATTTCATTACCCTTTTCATCTCCACCACATCCCGTGGGAGGGCATTCCAAGTATCCACCACTCTCTCTGTGAAAAAATACTTCCTGACATTTTTCTTGAGTCTGCCCCCCTTCAATCTCATTTTATGTCCTCTAGTTCTACCGCATTCCCATCTACAGAAAAGGTTCATTTACGGATTAATACCTTTCAAATATTTGAACGTCTGTATCATATCACCCGTTTCTCCTTTCCTCCAGGGTATACATGTTCAGGTCAGCAAATCTCTCCTCATACGTCTTGTAACGCAAATCCCATACCATTCTTGTAGCTTTTCTTTGCACCACTTCAAATTCTTTATACATCCTTAGCAAGATATGGCCTCCAAAACTGAACACAATACTCCAGGTGGGGCCTCACCAACGACTTATACAGGGGCATTAAAACCTCTTTAGATTGTAAGCTCTATTGAGCAGGGACTGTCTTTCCATGTTCAAGTGTGAAGCGCTGCGTACGTCCGGTAGCGCTATAGAAATGATAAGTAGTAGTAGTAGTTCTTCTGCTGGTCACACCTCTCTCTAACAACCTTCTAGCTATGGCCACTGCCTTGTCACACTGTTTCATTACCTTCAGATCCTGAGATACTATCACCGCAAGATCCCTCTCCCCGTCCGTACGTATCAGACTCTCACCGCCTAACATACAAGTCTCCCGTGAATTTCTACTCCCTAAGTGCATCACTTTGCATTTCTTCGCATTGAATTTTAATTGTCAAACCTTAGACCATTCTTCTAGGTTCTAAAGATCCTTTTACATGTTTTCCACTCCCTCCCGGGTGTCCACTCTGTTACAAACCTTAGTATCATCCACAAAAAGGCAAACTTTACCTTCTAACCCTTCGGCAATGTCACTCACAAATATATTTAACAGAATCGGCCCCAGCACCGATCCCTGAGGCACTCCACTACTCACCTTTCCCTCATCCGAGCAAATTCCATTAACCACCACCCTCTGGCATCTGTCCATCAACCAGTTCCTAATCCAGTTCACCACGTCGGGTCCTATCTTCAGCCTGTCAAGTTTATTCAAGAGCCTCCTGTGGGGAACTGTGTCAAAAGCTTTGCTGAAGTCTAAGTAGATTACGTCTATAGCACGTCCCTGATTCAATTCTCCGGTCACCCAGTCAAAGAATTCAATGAGATTCGTTTGGCATGATTTACCTTTGGTAAAACCATGTTTATATGATGATTGTACAAAGCCAGTCAATAGGTCAGATTCCAGTTTCCTGGAAAAATGCCATTATTAAACTTCTTTTGAAGAAGACTTCTTTGGACGCTACTGTCTTTTCTAACTACCAGCCTGTATCAAATCTCTCCTTTATTTCCAAACTTCTAGAGAAGGTAGTTTTCGAGCAACTGCCTACACATATTGAGAGCTCACTTATCCTTCATCCTAGACAGGCAGGTTTTCATCAGTTCCATAGTACTGAGACAGTAATTGCAACTCTTCTCAGTGAACTTCACGAAATCCTAGATAATGGTAATATTGCATCGATTGTTTCACTTGATCTTTTGGTAGCATTTGATTTAGTAATTCACTTCTTTTGGAATGGCTCAGATTGGCCATTCACATACTGTGATTCTCTGGTTTACCTCTTTTTTTGACCACAGCACAAATCAGAACCCCCTCCCCCCCCCAATCCCTGCACATAGCTCCACCTCTAGCAAAATGTGTCACGTAGAACTGAAAGCTTTAAAAACACCATCAGTACAGCATCATGGACAAATCACCTTCCATTTCCTGGAAGATGGCAGTTTCAGGTTTATGCTGAAATAGGAAAGGGAATTTTTTATTTTTTTGTTACATTTGTACCCCGCGCTTTCCCACTCATGGCAGGCTCAATGTGGCGGGCAATGGAGGGTGAAGTGACTTGCCCAGAGTCACAAGGAGCTGCCTGTGCTGGGAATCGAACTCAGTTCCTCAGGACCAAAGTCCACCATACTAACCACTAGGCCACTCCTCTCCCATATGAATGTTTTTTTTTTTGTTGTAATTATTTAACCTATTTGGAACCCTTCTGGTCTGTACATATGAACAGTGGTTGAAGAAATCAGTGCATCACACCAAACATCATATCATCTCAAAGCTTTAAGAAAAAAAAATGTTTAGACAACATTTGAAAGAATGATAGAGAGGTGGGAAAGGAAAGAGTTTTGAATGCTCTGACTATGGTATTACTCCAGAAATTTAAAATGACATTTGGTCACATCCAGTATGATAAAAATACATAGAAAGGCAAGAGAGGTGAATGTTTGGGACAAGGAGATCCCAAATCACAGCTATCAGATTACTGTGTTTTACCTGAAGATCTGACCACGTTTCCCTATTATTACAGAGTCAATATTGGCTCCCTGTTGAACAGTGAATATTGATCAAGTTGTTGTTGTTGCTTACTTTCAAGGCTCAAAGGATAGGGACTCCCTCATTATCTGACAACCCTCACCATTCCATATGCATCCACTCATCTTCTAAATGATTATTGTCCGACTCTTCCCAGTCCTAAATCCACACAATTGGTCCAGGTTTTCTACTTTATAGCCCCTTCTATCTGGAAGTTCCTCCCTCTGAACATCTGTGCTGATCTTTCTTTTAAAAAAGTTAAAGCCACTATAAAAACTAATTTATTATTAGTTTCAGTATTTATATATCGCCTAGATGTAAGCGGTTGACAATTTTCTTTTTCAGGTACTTGGCTTTTCCCCCTCAGAGTTTAACGTGATTTCATACACGTTCACGTTGGCTGTTTTCACCGCCTTTCAGTTTTCCTTATTCCTGCCTTCCCTGTTTGTCTCTCCTCCCTTTCCCATCCTCCCCTCCCCCATTCTAGCCTACCCCCATACCTTCTAAGTATGAGTGTCTCTGGGATGTGTGTACTAGTCTCTCCTGTTATTTTTGTAGTTCCTTTCCAAATGTTTTCACTTATATACACTGTCAGCTAGCACATTTGCTTATTTCCGATCTGAGGAAGAAGGGCAACCTTCGAAAGCTAATCAAGAAATGTATTATGTCCAATAAAAAAGGTATCATCTTATTTTCTTTTCCATGTTTTATTTTGTTTGATTTCTATTGATTTCCAAATTTGGAATTTATGTAGTAGTCTGTACACCACCTAGATCTGCTAGTTAACCCAGGCAGTACAGCAAGTTCTAATAAACTAACCATCAGAATTCACTTACTGTTAGAGAGGAAAGAATGCTTATTCACAACAGAGAGTTGCACGGGGACAGAAATTTCACTCATCTCCTCCTGTCTCCACTGGAATCTATCCCATCTCCACCCGTACCTGCTAAGATCCATTCCATCCCCAAAGATACTTCTAGCACTAAGGATGCAAATTAATAAAAAGACTAACTGAAAACCACAACAGATTTGCAAGGAGGTGTATTTTTGTTCTCCCCTCCCCCGAGCTCACTCTATTTCAGCCCCCATCCCATCAGTCCTCCTCTCTCTCCCTTCCCCCATCAGACTCTTTGCTGCCGGTCCCCTCTAAAGTTTAATTAGCATCAGGCAATGCTCTTGGCCATCTGAATGGCTCAAACTCTTACAGGAGAGAGCCCATAAGTGTAAAGTATTTGTGATCTCTCTCACACCCCCTCTCCTCAGCTGATCCTCATCTGGCTTAATTATTTTTGCTGCTTTGACCTCCAAGTATCTGGACAACTCCACTATACCCTGATCAATCTCCCTCCCTCCCCCCACCCCGCCCCTCACCTGCAGCCAGTCTCTCCAGCAGATCCTGGCTCAGGTCAAGCAGCCATTAACCACACTTTTCCTCTGCAGCAGAAAAATGTCACAGGCCAATAACATACACAGGTGCCATGCCTGAATATATATACATACAGTATATTAAACTCAGGGTTTTATTATACAAAAACAGAACCAGACTTTTAACCATGCTCCAGTCATCATTCCTCCGTGAAGGATTCCCCTCACTCCCCATCAGGATCTTCTCTCCCACACACCTAGAAACAGCACCTTACTAAAATTAACAGGTGCCTGCCTCTCCATTTTAAGCCCTGTCCTTACAGCTGGAATACCTGGGTGGCTTCTCTCTGTAGTCCAATTTGGTCCAATAAAAGGCTCTACCAGATAAAACTTGCCACACTTTGTATCAAAGTCCCCATTCTGTGCACTGCTGGCCACACCACCCTCCCCCATCCACCCACCCCCATCCTCCTGTGGGGCCTGCACTAACTTTATTCAAGCTCTGTCAAGTTTGTGATATGGAGAGAAATGAGAAGAAATGTCGACACTATCCCCAAACTTCTATGTGTAAATTTACGAGTGCACCCAATTTGATTAAACATGTAAACAAAGGGGAGACGGTTGATGTAGTATACCTGGATTTTCAGAAAGCTTTTAACAAAGTTCCTCATGAGAGACTCCTGAGAAACTTAAAAAGTCATAGGATAGAAGACAATGTCCTTCTGCGAATTAGAAATAACCAATTCCTAATTCACAGAAAACAGAGGGTAGGGTTCAACGGAGGGTGAATAGTGAAGCGCCGCAGAGATCTGCACTGGGACTGGTGCTATTTAACGTATTTATAAATGATCTGGAAAACGGAACGACAAGTGAGGTGATTAAATTTGCAGATGACACAACACTATTCAAAGTTGTCAAAGCACATGTGGATTGTGAAAAATTGCAGGAAGACCTTAGGAAACTGGAAGACTGGGCATCCAAACAGCAGATGAAATCTAATGTGGACAAATGCAAAGTGAAGCACATTGAGAAGAATAATCCAAACCATAGTTACCCAATGCTAGGGTCCACCTTTGGATTCAGCACTCAAGAAAAAGATCTAGGTGTCATTGTAGACAATACACTGAAATCTTCTGCCCAGTGTGCCATGGCGGCGGCCAAAATAGCAAACAGGGTGCTAGAAATTATTAGGAAAGGAATGCAAAATAAGACCAAGAATATTACAATGCCTCTGTATCGCACCATGGTGTGACCTCACCCTGAGTACTGCGTTCAATCTGGTCGCCGTATCTCAAAAAAAGATTTAGCAGAATTAGAAAAGTTTCAAAGAAGAATGACCAAAATGATAAAAGGGGATAGAACTCCTCCCATATGAGGAAAGGTTAAAGAGGTTAGGGCTCGTCAGCCTGGGTGGTGTAGAATGGGTGAATTGATTTTTCATACGTTACTGTGGGGACATTCAGTGGCACTAACCGGTGAAGAAAGGCTAAAGAGGTTAGGGCTCTTCAGCTTGGAAAAGCGGCAGCTGACAGGAGATATGATTGAGAAAATCCTGAGTGGTGAATTGATTTTTTTTCACTCTTTCAAAAAGTACAAAGATTAGGGGACACTCAATAAAATTACATGGAAATACTTTTAAAACAAATAGGAGGAAATATTTTTTCACTCAAAGAATAGTTAGCTCTGGAACTCGCTGTTGGAGGATGTGGTAACAATGGTTAGCCTATCTGGGTTTAAAAAAGGTTCGGACAAGTTCCTGGAGGAAACATCCATAGTCTGTTATTGAGATTGACATGGGGGAAGCCACTTCTTGTTCTGGACTGGTAGCATGGAATATTGCTACTATTTGGGTTTCTGCCAGGTACTTGGATTGGTCACTGTTGGAAGCAGGATACTGGGCTAGACAGACCTTTAGTCTGACCCAGTATGGCTATTCTTATGCTCTTATGAGCGCTGTATACAGTGCAATTCTGTCATCTTAATTGCCCCTAATTTCCTGAAAAGTCTTGCTTTAGAGCGACAGTCTTTTCGCTTTTCTTGTTTTTTTGACATCAATCTCTCTATTGTCCGTTCTGCTGCTTGTTTGAGTCTCTGGCATACTACGGGCAATGTGTATCATAGTAACATAGTGTATGCTGGTCTCTTTCTGGTCTGTCTCCAACACAGCATCCTTAGCATCTCGAGATAAAAAAAAAAAGAAAAATTAAAATCAGGCTTCATTAATCTGCCAGAAAACCATGGATCCTCAGGCGCCATACGCAGATAAATAGGCTTTAGATAACGTGGGCTTACTGGAGTCTTTCAGAAACAGAAAAGAAATTCAAAGCCCTACTTTTAATCAACTTTTCTCCTCTCCTCCCTTCCCATAATTTTTTTTCACCCTTTCATTTCCTGTACATTGCTCTCTCCCAAAGATAAAGAAAGCTAGTTTCCTTCAAAGAGGGCTCAAAAACTGATGAAAAACTGAACTGAAAACATATTAAAAATGTCACAGCTAACAACAGTCTCATAAAACAATCACGATTGTTGGTTAGGCCTGAATGAGGTCTCTACATTAATTGACCAGTCAGGGGGAAAAATGAAATATTTTGAAAGAAAGGCACTTTAATAAAATTTTAAAATTCCTTCCAGTCAAGCAAAAAGGAATATAGGTTAGAAGAGAAGCATTCTCTTTTCAGTGTTAATTCACTCTTGCTTATTTAATCTACCAGAATATCTTTGAACTTGTTTTCTTACCAGAAATATTAAATAAATAAATAGCCTGCCTATTAACTAGGCAGGTAACAAGAAACACAAATTAAATTAAAAAAAAACATTAAAACAAAACAAATTAAAATAAAAACTCTCATTACATAATAACAAGAAAAAAAAACAACCAAACATCCCTAGTAAAGCTCAGCTGTTTTCCTCATGAAACACACCGCACCAATTTGCTTAAAGTCACAGCAACACAAGTGATAGACTTTGAACATGGCTGGGGGAGGGGAAGCTCAGAAGCAAGACAAGTGATAAAGCTTGCACATGTGTGGGGATACAGGGCAACTGCTGAAAGCCATCAAGGAAGAGTGACTGCCTCTCTCTGAGTCACTAAAACCAGAAAGCACCAAAGCTATGTTGTTTCAACCAATTTCACTATTGCTTACAGAAGAACTCTTCTGAAGGTGGGAGAGAGGAAAATTATTCAGAGAAACTAACCAACCCAATCTTCTTCCAAAACTCAAATTGCTAATCAACCCTCAAAAAGATATTCAATGCATCTCTTCTGTGCGACTGCTATTGAGGATGACACCAACTTCACACCCCTCTGTGCCAGTTCCTACACTTGTCTAAACACAAAAGGCGTCCTGCTGTTGCAGGCGAAGCCAGTTTCTTCCCCTACCAATGGTACAGTCCCAGAAAGAGGAAGCCCAATCTGCCAAGCTGGGACTGGCAAATGTAACTTTGTTGTCAGGAACAGGCCTTCAATTTTGATATATACACAAGCTTCAACAATAACTTCTAAAAAGTTATTAACAGGGATCCTTCAGTACGAACCCATGGCTTACCCATAACAAGCCATGTACATTGTTTCTTTGTTCTTCAGGGGCATTAAATTTGCTCTCCCAGGTTGTTAAATAAAACTTACATTCAAATGATCACCCTTACTTATAAAACTGGTGTACCTCATGGTAATGAACCTTCTTTAATACTATGTCTATTACTAGACAATGGTTAGTGAAGTGGGCTGAGATCCTGAACAAATGGGTTCAATTCCCACTGCAGCTCCTTGTGACTCTGGGCAAGTCACTTAACCCTTCATTACCCCAGGTACAAAACTAGCACATGCTTGTTTTTTTTTTTTTTTGTGAAACTGAGCAAGCACGAGGGAGGCCCATTCCCTGTGCAAAAAAACAGGTATGTGCAGGAGGCAGGCCTCTGCCATATATGCTCAATTTTGTGAAAACCGAGCATGCACAGGGATGGGGACCTTGCATGGCAGCAGCCTAAGAAAAGCGCCAAGATTTGGCTGGAAGAGGAGCTTGGGGCCCCAGCTAGCTCAGTATGTGGGGTTGTACAGGGGAATGGAGTAGGGCAAAATTTTCTGACCCTTCACTTTGGGCTCAGGCCCCCACAAACCTGAGGTTTGGCTATGCCCCATGCAGAAGCTCATTGTGGGACTTCATTTGCCTAAGTTAAAAAGGCAGGGCCATGTGCAAGAAACAGTTCAGTGCTAGGGATAGACAGGTCTGTCAAAAGGTTCTTCCTACTCACTCTTCTGTATTATGTAAACTTCTCATTCTTTGGACTCCTTCACTGCAATCTACACCTTTCAGGTGAAGGGGAGGAGAGCGTAAGTTTGAAGTTCAAAAACTACTTTTCTTCTATTTGTGAAACCACTCTACTAAGAAATTTTTCAGCTGTGGCAGCCAGACAAAAGGGCCTTCCCAGATGAGGATGTGCAGACAGGAGATTCACACACCTTGCCATCTACATTCTCCTGGGCCAATGATCAGGACTGCAGAACTAGCGCACAAAAATAACTTTTCAATGCTCAACGTTAACAGCATGCAAATTATATGTGCTCCGTGCAAGGAGGAGGAACATGCCTGATGCATGCGCACAAGAGTTTTGCGGTAAGCAAAGGTCTTCTGCGCATGCCCATTCAAACCCTGAAGTGCGAGCACACATCAGTGCTGTTCTTCTGCTCCTTAAATTTAAGCTTTACAATTTTTTTTTCACTTGAGCTTATATTTAAGTGCAGAAAACAGGTGCCAGTGCATGCTTGCACTTTTGATTTTGCTTGGACTCGCACACACTTGTTCCTCACCATCTGCCTCAAGAGGCTTGCATGGGCTTCTTTCAAATAAATTAAAACTGGCAGATTTTAAAAAGGAAAAATCAGGAGAAATCCTCACTTCTAACCTCTCGACGCTACCTCGGAGCTGGCAGTAGGTTTCTAGCATTATGGCAGGGTTTTTGTGAGCATTGGGAGGGAATCGCTGATAACCTCATTTACAGCATTCTGCGCACATGAACACTGGCGCTAGTCCAGTGCTAATTGCCTCTAGGGTCGGCATTAGGTTTTGAGCATCAGCCTATCAGTCTGAGAGGCTCCACAAACACAGTGACAGAGGGAAGGTTCAGGAACCAAAAAACCTAGACATTAGGATCTACTGACCCTCCTCCATCAGAACAGCAGAAAAAATTATCTTCCTCACCAAGACAAAAAGCACACAAATCAACCATCAGTCCTAAAAATTAGAAAATGTTCTTTGCCTTTGATACATGGAGATATCTGGTGCTATCCCTTTTCCTTATAATCAGCATAGTTTAAAGTATTTTAAAAGGTTTACCAGCTTCACACAGGGTGGTCTAATTAAAAAACATCCACTACAATTCTCAAATTAGACAGGTCCAGACAAGTCCATTAGAAGGGCTGGGGTGGGGGGGGGGGGGGGGCCTGTAGCACCTCCCTCCTGCCCTCTCTTCATGGCACAAGTCTTAATCCATTTTCTTAAACTTAGCACAAGGAGAAAGCGAACCTGCTCTGCAAGTCAGTTAGGCTGAAAGAAAATCAGAGTTCCCTCAAGCCATTTTTTTAAACGATTAGCAAATCTATATGCAAGCTAAGAGGGCAAGGAAAGTGGACTAAAACACTTTCTTCCAAGAATAATCTCCACAGGAATCTCTCACCAGCTGTCAGGAAGGACATTGCAGCTGTGCTTGGACCTTTAAATAGGCCACTGTCCTAACTCCAAGGCTGCCAGAAAGTTACTAGCCCATCTTAGAGAAGGTTTCCAACTTGGTATGCCTCACCCTCAAATAAATCTGGGGGTCGATATGCAAAGCAATTTAGTCAGCCAGAAACAGCTCTTAACCAGTCAAGAACATAATATCCATACTGGGTCAGACCAATGGTCCATCTAGCCCAGTATCCTGCTTCCAACAGTGGCCAATGCAGGTCACAAGTACCTGGCAGAAACCCAATTAGTACCAGCATTCTATGCTACCAATCCCAGGGCAAGCAGTGGCTTCCCCCATGTTCATCTGAATAGCAGACTATGGGTCTTTTCCTCCGGGAACTTGTCCAAAACCCATATAAGCTAACTGCTGTTATCACATCCTCCGCTAGTGAGTTCTTAAGTATTCTGTGTGTGAAAAAATATTTCCTCCTTTTCGTTTAAAAGTATTTCCATATAACTTCACTGTGTGCCCTCCTAATCTTTGTACTTTTTGAAAGAGTAAAAAAAAAAAAAAAGATTCACCACTCAGGATTTTCTCAGTCATATTTCCTCTCAGCTGCCTTTTTTCCAAGCTGAAGAGCCCTAACCTCTTTAGTCATTCTTCACTGGTTAGTGCCACTGAATGTCCCCGCAGACTGCTAAACTTAAAGCCAGCTATTTTATGGGTGGTCTGTGGGCAGAGTCGGCACTTATGTGGTTAAGTGCCGATACTCGGCTAAATTGGACCGCATAAAATGTCAGTCCTATCTTTATGTGGTATCACTTAAGTGCATTATTCAGCATTTAACCACATAACTGCACAAGAGATAGCCAGCCACATGAACCTGGATATTCAATGCCGGTGCCTGGACACTGTCTTCCAGCACTGAATATCTGGTAATAATGTCGGTGGCAGCTAAAAAATGCTCACTGCTGCCGACTGAATATCGGCCGACTGGTTTTCAGCCATGTCCACTTTCATTCAAGAGTCAACCAGACTTCCACCCATGTTTCAAAGTTTTAGACTACCTGGATGATGTCTGCCAAAAAGCAATTCAGAGACAGGGCTTCCCATATTTCCACACATCAGTACACAGCGTTGGGGATTATTGTCTTACCCACCAACATTTTTTTTTTTTTAGCACTCTTCTGCTGGATCAGGGGTTTCAACCAACATCACATCAGCATTTAATGAGAGGAACCTTAACAACATTACATCCCTGGATGTAAGTTGTTATTACTACAAGCCTGTTGAAAGTCGAGGGTGGAGGAGGGTTGGAGAAGGCAGACAAGCACTTTTATACAGCACATGCATTAAATGAACCTGACACTGGCATTCATATGAAACCCCAGTCCCAGCTATACCCCCCCCCCCTCCACAAGAGTTTCTTTGGAAGAGCGCTCTGCAAAGCACAAGGAAATATTTTTTGGCCCTATTTTCTGTTCTTTTAGCAGTCACAACGTTTACATTGGAAACTTGGGGGGGGGGGGGGGGGTTGCTGCATAAGGATACAGACATTTAGCAAACGTTAGGAACCATTTACTTAGCCTTTTAGCTACTATTCTGCTGGGGAGAGGGGTCTTTAAATTAGACCATAAGAAGTTACACAAAAAGTTGGGGCTACAGCTTCATTGCAACCGATGCATGAGTTCAGAACACAAAAAAACAAATCTCAATCACGTCGTATAACCTTACTCCAGGAGTCTCTCTCTCTTGATCACTAGCAAGAATGGAGGATCGGATGTAGTCCCCACACCCCAACAGAACCCAGAGGCAGTGGGCACGTAGAAAATTAGGGGGCGACTTGTCCGGACATGTACTCTGGTGTGCCTGTCCCGCAAGTCCAGCGGTGCTGCAAACCAAGGGGGAAGGAAGGACTTTCCAACCGGGACACGGTCGGCGGCAGGATACAGGACAAAAGCAGAGATTCAACCGCCCGCCCGCCTCTCCTGAAGAGGAGAAAGAGCGATCATCACTGTAAACAGAATCGGAACACGGAGGACTCGGGAGTCTAAACACCCGACCCAGCCTGCAAGCAAGAGCGTCACGCCTGCACGGCCTTTTCTTCCCAATGTCCAGATCGTTTTAATTGTGCTGCAAAGTTCCTGGAGCACAATTCTTCTCCTGCAGAAGCCCTGAGAAAGCGATGAAAGGGGGCTGTGGAGCGCGAGAAACTTCTTTAAAAAAATAAAAGGTCCCGGCTTCATCTGGCTTTCCCAGACAATTACAACAGCAGCGATCTGCACTAATCCAGTCCAAACCCAGGCCGCCTGCACTTCGCGTCCGTCACCATTGAAACTTTATCTGCTTTTATAGGTTCATAAATGCAATTCCTTCTATTTGTTCCAAGACCGACCTCTCTAATTCGTTAAAGATGGGGAAACTGCGTGTTTTATTGTTGCAATTTAATGCGATGCACTGGGGAAGGCTTTGGATAACTTTCCTCGGGTTTGATCCCAGTCCTGCAAGCCTTGGCTTTCCCTCATGTTTTAAGTCCCTTTCAGGGGTGGGGGGGGAAGAGTAGATTTATTTTCTCCGGGCGGGATAGCCACGGACCCTCACAAAGCGCTAGTGACAAGACGCAGAGCCTAAGGCAGCCTAGGGGGGGGGGGGGGGGGGAATGGGATCATGCATTTATTTCCTCCAAAATCAGGCTAGATCGTGTCGGAGCCCCGTGATGACCCGGTTCGGTACCGCTGGGATAAGGGTTTCAGATTCCCAGGAATCCATGCCGAGCCCGGGCGTGCAGGCTTGTTTTACACTAGCCCCATTCATTCGCCACGATCGCCTCCATGCAAGCCGCCCCCTGCCCCCACCCGCTTACCTCTGCTGCCTTCCTCCATGGCGTCCCGACAGAAAATGACAAAAAATTAAGCCCTAAAGCAGCTCGTCCTCCACCAATTGATGCTTTCTTCCGCTCCTCCAGCTTTTCGAAATAACAAAGATGTGCGATCTGGCTGGTGGTGGGAAGTACTAGTTAGCAGAAGTGAAGTTTGTAGACCCTGCCCTGCAGCCCCTCACATTTCCGTCCGCCCCCAGGCCAGCCCTTCAGCTGCACAGCATCCAATAGGGGCTGAAAGACCCCTCAAGGCCGACATTGTCTGATCAACTCCCTGGTCTTTGCCTATAGCAGGGAGAAATTTAAAGTCATACTTTTAAAGTTAATCCACTAAAATGGTCTATTCCCTCACATTCTTTTTTTTTTTTTTTTTATTTATTAACCTTTATTTTTATACATTCAAGTGGAGTAATAGCATCCGCACTATTTGAGCAGGCAAAAGACACATGTTCTAACAAGACGTACATAAGAACAGCCACATTGGGGCAGACCAATGGTCCATCCAGCCCAGAAACCTGCCCCCAGCAGCTGCCAACCCAAGTAGCAGCATCATTCTATGCTACCAATCCTAGGGCAAGCAGTGGCCTCCCCAATGTTCCTTCAAGAACCCATCCAAACCTTGTCCAAACCACCGCCACCACATCCTCCAGCAACCAGTTCCAGAGCCTAACCGTTCCCTGAATGAAAAAAAAACACTTCCTCAGACCTGCTTCAAAAGTATTTCCAAGCCACAATGACCCCTCACCCAAGCATGTTTGAACATCTGGGATGTTCACCCCTAGGGGCCTGTAAAGGTACCTCAGAATTTTCAGAGAATCAAACCATCCCTATCTACAAGACTCTAATGACCAGGCAAGAGATTTAAGCACTACTACTACTATTTAACATTTCTAAAGCGCTACTAGGGTTACGCAGCGCTGTACAGTTAACAAAGAAGGACAGTACCTGCTCAAAGGAGCTTACAATCTAATGGACAACATGTGAAGTCAGCTTACAATCTAATGGACAGTATGTGCGGACAGACAAATTGGGGTAGTCTAGATTCCTGGGTAGAGGTGAAATGGTTAGGTGCCGAAGGTGACATTGAAGAGATGGGCTTTGAGCAAGGATTTGAAGATGGGCAGGGAGGGGGCTTGGCATATGGGCTGAGGAAGATTATTCCAAGCATAGGGAGAGGCAAGGCAGAAAGGGCGGAGCCTGGAGTTGGCGATGGTGGAGAAGGGAACAGAGAGAAGGGATTTGTCCTGCGAGTGGAGGTTTCGGGTAGGAGCATACGGGGAGATAAGGGTAGAGAGGTAGTGAGGGGCAGCAGATTGAGTGCAGCACTGGCAATACAACTGGAAATTATGTTGGGGCACGGGCAGACTGACCATTGGAACAACAGCGCAGTGTCTGAGGGCACACAGCCATAGGGGACCCAATCTCCCCTAGCTTCCATCTAATGTAATCAATTTTGTTAAGAAGTTAAGGGACATGGCCCTTATTGCCTGAGGACCTCAGAACATTGTCAGTTCACCTCTGTGTTAGGGCCACATGCAAATACTGCTTAAAAAGTGGCATCATTGTGGCACACTAGCTTTCCTTTGCTCTTCTAGTGCTCAAATCATTGGGATCTCTGAACCTCCTTTCCAACCCCCCCCCCCCCTCCCTCCAAGTTTTCTGAGCTCTGTCATCTCCTGTCAAGAAAGCCTACCAGTCTAGGACAGAAACTGAACATCAAGCACATGCCCTTGTGATTTGGGGGGGGGGGGGGAGTTAAATTAAGATTTCACACACAGTAATATGCAAAGCAGTCAAGAGACCTAGATTCTGGAAGAATACTTCAGAGTAGTGCTGGATTTTTGAAACTACACCCGAGTTGCATGCTGGTAATAAACAGAGAAAGCAAATGCACTCGATCTGCAGCCCCCCCCCCCCCTTACCTCTCTACCCTCTTCTCCCCTTACGTCCCTACCCATAACCTCCGCTCTCAAGACAAATCCCTCCTTCCAGTACCCTTCTCCACCACCACCAACTCCAGGCTCCGCCCTTTCTGCCTCGCCTCACCCCATGCTTGGAATAAACTCCCTGAGCCCATACGCCAGGCCCCCTCCCTGCCCATCTTCAAATCCTTGCTCAAAGCCCACCTCTTCAATGTCGCCTTTGGCACCTAACCACCATACCTCTATTCAGGAAATCTAGACTGCCCCAACTTGACATTTCGTCCTTTAGATCGTAAGCTCCTTTGAGCAGGGACCGTCCTTATTTGTTAATTTGTACAGCGCTGCTTAACCCTAGTAGCGCTCTAGACATGTTAAGTAGTAGTATTAGTAGTAATGTTAAAAATACCATGAGGTGCTAGAAGCCTAGTTGAAAGCCAAAAAAATTCAGTAATATTTCTACATTTATGAACTTTATCTTTCATAAGTAAATTACTCACTGGTTTTGCAGACAGCATGCTATGATCTGGTAGATTACTGTTTCTTGTTTTTCACCTTACAAGTTCAATCATAAATATATACACGTTAACCCCCATTTAATCATTTTTGAAGGCTCAAGCTCATTCAGATTTCTGTCTCGGCCAGAGCACCCTGTGCTCCCCCTCCCAGCTCACACTTTTCACACTTAGAATGCCTGTCTGTCTTTTTACCTTAGTTTCCTAGAAGCTGAGAGAGCAGTTTCAGCTCAGCTGTAATCTCAGGTATGTCACAGCACATTGTGCAGTCAGCCAGCTGCCCTGCCCTGGGCTAGGTAGTGTCTGCTTGTCCCTTAATCACACAGTTTGAAATAGAGCCACCAGACACAAGTCACCTCTCTCTAAAGAGGAACAAGAGAAGCTGGTAGCTCAGAGAGGTCAGGACCCATTGTGATGTCACTTTAACATTTTGAAAGTTGCCTTGTTATTGGTTGAGATCAAGACTTTTCAAGATTTCCCTGCCATTGGTTAGCATCATAATCACATGCAAACTTCTATACTGCAGAAGAAAACCAGGCATTCTGAAATGTTTACAGATCTCCGGGTTTTCTTTTTCAATCTTAATTTGGAAATGTTCCCAATCACTTTTAGTAAAATAATGGACTTGGTAAACTGAAATTCTAGTTTCATGCTCCTGGCAAAGTATTTTCCTTCACCACATATTGACTAATTATTCCATAAGGCGGTCATTTTAAAGAAACCCTATCACATTTTGGATGTGCATATACACATCTAAAAGTAAATACTAGGCCTAATATTCAAAGGATTTATGAAAACTTTGAAAGCTATGGTCATCAACTGGCCTCGTTGAAAATGTAATCCCCTATTAGGGATCACTGAGAGAAGTATCCCTTGTTGAGAGTCACACTGGGGGGAGTGATTGGGAGGTCCCTGGGTGGGAAGAAGCCCAGCCCATGGGAGTGTCCGTGAAATAAAATGGAGAGGAAAAGTACCCCTGGAGAGAAGAGTGGCTGGGGAGGTGGAGTTAAGAGATAATAAAAGTGAGTGCATGCAGTGGAGGGAGGAGGAAAAAGAAAAGAGGCAGAAGGGGGCCCTGAGAAAAGAAAACAAGGAGTGAAGGGAAAGGTTTGGGGAGCCGGGGGACTAGAGTTAAGGAGAGCCCGTCCCAGTGACCAGGGTGATTCCAGGAGAGTGAACACCGCTACAGAGGGTCAAACCAAGAGGGTTTGAGCCCATCAAGGGAGTGCTGAGGATTGGAGAAGAAGCAGATATTGAGACCATGATTACTCAGCGCAAACTGCGCAGGGGAACTGTATATAACTGTACGTATTTATTGCCCTGATTGTCCCTGTATATATACCTGGAAGTGAAGGAGGCAGGATTCCCTTTTAGGAACCATGGAGGAGATAGAGAGAGGTTGGATACATAATGTGCTTAAGGACGGTTTCCTATTGAATTGACTGGAGCTGCTGGTTGCAGAATTCAAATAATGGGTTCAAGTTATTTTGTTATAAGCTACTGACTGTGGAGTATTCATTTCGGAGTAAAACTGTATGGTTATCCCATCAAGCCAGCCTATGTGTAACTGCCAGTTTTGCTCCCACAGGGGGTTTCAACCTGAATTGGAGTTTCCTGGGAGAGAGAGGACTACCCACTAACACTTCTTTCCCCAGGTGGTGGGCACAGTGCGCCAAAAGAGTGACTGAGCGAGGGTCCGACGGAGTGTGCCCTTCCTGGAGGCTCCAGCCCACTCGGACCCTGAAAGTGCCCAGGCAAAGGGGCATTACAAAAAAGTGTACCTAAAATTTCACTAAACTCTTAAATTTAGGAGCATAACAAGTGGGTGGCAACAGAGGTGGATTTAGGAGAGGGAAAAGAAGTTAGAAGCTTAGCACTGATTTTCAGTACTACTACTACTACTTAACATTTCTAGAGCGCTACTAGGGTTACGCAGCGCTGTACAATTTAACAAAGAGAGACAGTCCCTGCTCAAAGAGCTTACAATCTAATAGACAAGTGAACGGTCGGTCCGATAGGGGCAGTCAAATTGGGGCAGTCTGGATTCACTGAACGGTAAGGGTTAGGTGCCGAACGCAGCATTGAAGAGGTGGGCTTTAAGCAAAGACTTGAAGACGGGCAGGGAGGGGGCTTGGCGTAAGGGCTCAGGAAGGTTGTTCCAAGCATAGGGTGAGGCGCGGCAGAATGAGCGGAGCCTGGAGTTGGCGGTGGTGGAGAAGGGTACTGAGAGGAGGGATTTATCCTGTGAACGGAGGTTACGGGCGGGAACGTAAGGGGAGACGAGGGTAGAAAGATAGTGAGGGGCAGCAGACTGAGTGCATTTGTAGGTAAGAAGGAGAAGCTTGAATTGAATGCGGTATCTGATCGGAAGCCAGTGAAGTGACCTGAGGAGAGGGGTGATATGAGTATATCGGTTCTGGCGGAATATGAGACGTGCAGCAGAGTTCTGAACAGATTGAAGGGGGGATAGATGGCTAAGTGGGAGGCCGGTGAGGAGTAAGTTGCAGTAGTCCAGGCGAGAGGTAATGAGAGCGTGGACGAGAGTTCGGGTGGTACTAGGCTCATAAATCCAAGCAAACAAATGGCAGGCCTAAATTTATCAGCATAACTTAAGTTCCTAAATTAAAATGAATTTTCAGCTGAAAATTCTGAAGACATTCTTCTTCAACAAGGCCTACAATGAGAACCAATAGCCTCACATAGAGGCATATTTTCAAAGCACTTTGGGAGGCTAAGTTCCATAGGTTTCTATGGAACTTTGGGAGGCTAAGTGCTTTGAAAATAAGCCTCTTAGTAAGTCACCTCACCAACCCACTCAATTATGAACACGCAATCTCTACAACTACCCTAATCTCCTTCTTCTTTCTTCCCTTCCCCATCACTACACATTACTAACTGTATCTAATATCCTGAAATGAAAATGTTAACAAACCTATGTAAGCCACATTGAGCCTGCAAATAGGTGGGGGAATGTGGGATACAAATGCAATAAATAAAAAGTTATGCTCCCAAGTTTGGCTGAAAATAAGGAACACACTCAGGAAGATAACTTAGGAGAATAAATTTTGGAGTGCAGCATTTTCTGAATATTGGGCCCACTGATTTTAGAAAGCTGAGATACATGTGTCCAAAACACAAATATATGGTGTTACTGTCCAGCTCAGTGCCCAGTGCTACTGGCATGTATGACTTCACAGTCACTTAAACCTCCTCCTCCTCCAGTAGAAAACTTTACCACTAGGCAAATCTTCTTTATTGCAATTCTCTCAATACACAAAGAGAATCCAATTTACAATTCAGTTGCTTGTAAGAACTGTGACTATTGCAACATGGAGTCTGTACCCAGGCACCCCAGAGTCAAGGAGAGGCCAGAACTGGCATTGCT
Source organism: Microcaecilia unicolor (assembly GCF_901765095.1). NCBI lineage: Eukaryota > Metazoa > Chordata > Amphibia > Gymnophiona > Siphonopidae > Microcaecilia > Microcaecilia unicolor. The sequence goes on along the minus strand of NC_044035.1, from coordinate 43,346,712 downwards.
GAGATGCAAAGCTGTAAACTCAAACAGGGAGAACAAAGGGAAAATGCCTTTTACAGCAATGTAAGGGTGTGGGGGGGGGGGGGGGGGGGGGGGGAGAGAGAGAGAGAGAGAGACAGTGAGGAGGAGGAGAAGGAAAAGGTAAAAAAAAAAAAAAAACCCTTGATTGGCCACAGTGCAACTAAGAACAGTCAGCTTCTACAAAAACTGCTAGCACATGGCATGCAACCAGACTAACTGACTGCTGCTAAGCCAGCCAGGCCAGCCTGCCTGGCCTGCCCTGCACAGAAAAGAAAAAGGGCTGCCCCTAGTTCAGAGCCAACAACCAATAGGAATGAGCTCACAAAGAGCCAATCACGGAACACTGCAACTATAGACAGGGAGAGGGGAAGCCCTCCCGGCAACAGTGCTGTCCATATAAATAACATTCTCATTAAATATCTCTCTATATAAAACGCACCTCCAACGTTCTAATGAAGCCGGAAGGATGCCTGAAACCGGAAGATGTAGTTGTGTAGATCGCTTTTTCCCCATGAGTGTCTGTCCCACCCTCGCGTCACAACGTGATGACGTCGAGGGCGGAGCATCGACACCGAAAGCTTCATTACAACGCTGGAGGTGCAAGGAGGAGTGGCGAAAGGGACAAGGCACAGGGGCGGAGGCGGAGCTACAAAGAAAAACAGAGCATTGCGACCAATACAACACGAGTACGGGCACAGGGGCGGAGGTGTACCTTCAAAGGAAAACAGAGCATCGCGAACAATAGAAGAACCTGGGTAAGAGCGCACAGCGAACGGGAACGTTTCACTGAAACTGGAAGGAAGCGAGGGAGGAAAGCAGCCTGAACGTGGGAGGGAGGGAGGGAGCGAGCCAGCCTGAATGTGGGAGTGGGACTGAGGGGCCCTGAACGTGGGAGGGAGGGGGGCCACGACCCTGAAAGGCGGAGGAAGGGGGGGCCCCTGCGGCACACTCTCATTCTTTCTCACACACACACTCTCATTCTCACACACACACTCTCACACAGTCTCACTATGTCACACACACTCACATATTCACTCTGTCTCTCTCTCTCACACACAGTCACTCTCACACACACTCTCTCTCAAACACACACACTCCGAGGAAAACCTTGCTAGCGCCCGTTTCATTTGTCTCAGAAACGGGCCTTTTTTACTAGTATACAATAATGCCCTCTACTCCCATAAATATGCACACATGCATATGGCATGGGGGTGTGGTCTGGGCATGTGTTCGGTGGGACTGGGGCAGGCCTAAAAGATACATGTGGATTCCCATTTCAGAAGGGGGAATGAACATTTGTAACTACCGATATCATCACAAGAATTTACATCTGCTCCTGGGGAGGTCTATGTTCGGCAGTGGCATAGCTACAGGGAGCCTCAGGGGCCCAGGCCTCCTCATTCCTGTCTCAGACCCCCCAACAATGGAGGCCAGTCAGGTGCCTGCGTGTCTGTGCAGCCTCATCACAGATGTTCCAGGTGCAGGCATCTCCCCTTTTCCCTCCCAGCGGTCCTTCAACCTCACCTCCATTGTGACACTGCAGTGATTGAAGAAGGGCTGCCTTGGAGCATCAGCCTTCCCTGCAACACACCCCATCCTCCTCTAATGTAACTTCCTGTTTCCACCCACCCCCGTGGAAATAGGAAGTCACAATAAAGAGAGCGGTGCATGTTCCAGGGACGGCCAAGGCTTCAAGGCAGCCCTAAGGAGGTTAGATTGAGAACAGGAGACAGCATGAAGTAAACTTTCTGAAAACAATTAGGTTAGTCTCCCTTTCCCTCTCCTCCGCAAGCGCAGTCATCATTCCCATTCACCCAAAACAAAGCAAGCAAACCTATGAGCTGCTCTATCCACGTTGTCACTCTTTATTGTTGGTAGCACTTTTATTTGATGTCACTTATACTTTCAAACATGGCAGCTTGTGGAGCATACGGATGTATATGGAAGAAGTAACGGTTTAATTGATTAGAGTAGAGTTTTAAATCATAAGGCATTATTTAGAAGTATACCAAGCAGTACTCACACCTATATGCCTATTCGCCCCCCCCCCCCATGTTAACTCTGAGGCACCCCCCCAAGCCCCTGATGGTAGGAAAGCAGAAGCATAGCCAGACCTCAATTTTTTTCGGGGGGGGGGGGGGGGGGGGAGGCTGAGCCCAAAGTGGAAGGACAGTATGCAGGTCCCGGGGGGGGGGGGGGGGGGGGAGGGAGGTATGTGTGTGTCAGCGGAGGCATAACGAAGGCGTGAACGTCCTTCTTTCAAACATTTTGGACGTCCTCAACTGCCCCCCCCCCCCCCCAGGGATGGCCAAATTTCAAGGGAGTGGAGTGGCCTAGTGGTTAAAGCACTGGTCTTGCAATCCAGAGGTGGCCGGTTCAAATCCCACTGTTGCTACTTGTGATCCAAAATCCAAATAAATAAAGGGGGTGTCGGAGGCATAGCAGGCATGGACATCCTTCTCACAAACATCCACATTTTGGACGTCTTCAACTGCCGTCGCAGGGACAGAGGCATAGCGAAGGAGGTCCTTCACCCATACTCTATTAAAAAAAAAAGACGAATGTTTTTAAAGTTGTTTTTTTCGGGGTGGGAGGTGGTTAGTGACCACTGCATGCCTTTTTCCATTCAGTTAGTGCATCAGTTAGTCCACTGCAGTGCCCCCTAGGGTGCCCGATTGGTGTCCTGGCATGTCAGGGGGACCAGTGCACTACGAATGCTGGCTCCTCCCACGACCAAATGACTTGGATTGGGTCGTTTTTGAGATGGGCATCCTCAGTTTCCATTATCGCCGAAAACTGGGGATGACGGTCTCTAAGGTCGACCTAAATGCTGAGATTTGGGCGTCCCCGACCGTATTATCGAAACGAAAGATGGACGCCCATCTTGTTTCGATAATACGGGTTTCCCCGCCCCTTCGCGGGGACGTCCTGCGAGGATGCCCTCAGGACAACTTGGGCGCCCCGTTCGATTATGCCCCTCCACGTGTTTTAATGTGTTTATTTCTCACACTGTATCGTAATAGTCCAATTACTAAGATTCAATTTGGCTATCCCCAAGTTTACCTTATGCTTATATTTAGTAATTTGACTATTGTTAAGCTGTTAACAAACGTTTTATGTCAAACTATAGCTGTCATACCATCGCCTTGGGTGACTCTCTCATGTCTCATTACTTCTACTACTTATATCCATTACTTATGGTGGGAATGAAAAAACAGGTGAATAGGAGTTAAAAGCAGCCTCAAATAAGTGGACTTTTAGCCTAGATTTGAATATGGCCAGACATGGAGCTCAACATACCGACTCAGGAAGTCAGTTCCAGGCATGCAGTGCAGTAAAAGGAATGGGGTCTGCAGCAGGCAGTGGAGGAGAAGGGTACAGATAAGAGAGACTTACCTGATGAATGGGATTCCTGGGGAGGGGTGTAGGGAGAGAAGAGCTGAGACATACTGAGGAGGTGCAGAATGAATGATTGAGTCAATGAGAAGAATCTGAACTGTATACAGAAACAGATAGAAAGCCAACGAAGTGACTTGAGACGAGGGTTAATGTGAACATACGAGTGAAACTGGTGGAATATAAGCCAATTTAGTGGGAGACCTGTGAAAAGCAAGTTATAGTAATCTAAGCGTGAAATACGAGTGTGGGTAAGGGTTTTGGTAGTCTGTTCAGAAAGGAAGAGATGAAGTTTGATGATGTTAAAGAGAAAGAAACGACAAATTTTAGCAGTCTGTTGGATATGTGCAGAGAAAGAGAGAGAGAGAAGTCAGCATCTCTTCATAAAGAAGGTCAATAAATCCCAATAAAAAAATAGTTTGGGCAGGTAGCTTAGTGTCACCAGAAACTGCACTATATTAGTCCTGCTTTTATTAGTCAAAACAGAACTACAGTGTGGTCTCACCTATCAAAGATAAGCAGGTGTAATTATACACACTGTAAAAGATTGCCACATTAAATTGAATATGTAATAACAAGGCCAGATAAGCATTTAAAAAACACAAATCTTGCACCATAACTGACTCCTTTTTATATCTGGGTGAAAAATCCTACAAACATCAATACCTAGGGTAGAAGATCTCCCTCAAAGATGCTTATTTAGCAAATTAAATCAAATACCATTACGCTAGTGCTGAAAAAAGCAATGTGAAACAAGTGGGAAAAGTTTTCAGAGGCATGGCTCCAAGAATTCTTTCCAACATAAATGTGTACAAGAGGTGGTAAGGGCAATGACAATGCATTTGATACACCACCTTTCTGTATTTAATTCATTTATTTCAATCATTTCTAGCCCGCCTACAACTGAGCATATACACAATAATAAAAATCACAAAACAATATAGAACGCATAATGCCTGAATCAAATACCTCCACTAGCAGTGAGCCACTGTCTTAACAATTTCATCCAAAAAATGCACGTACAAACAGACATGCCTTCAGTTATCTTTTAACGTCTAGAAAATCAGAAAGCAATTTTAAATATCTGGGCAAGTAGAGTTCCGCCGAGGCGGAGGAACACTGAATCCCATGACAAAATAACAAGAACGAAAAGAGTGGCATTATGCTACGTTAAAACTAAGGAAGCAGCATTTTCTATTGCTGGTCCTTCACTATGGAATGGTTTGCCCAAACATTTGAAGACCAAAAAGAGTGGGAAATAGACCAGGCTAACCCAGAAACTAACGAGGAGACTTCAACTGATGGTAGATAGTTTATTGGTGAAGACTTGTACCATGATTCAGCAGTTAGCCTGCTTCAGGAGTCTTTATATAAAACTAGTAAAAAAAAGGCCCGTTTCGGAAACAAATGAAACGGGCGCTAACCAGGTTTTCCTCGTAGTGTGTATGTTAGAGAGAGTGTGTGTGTGTGAGAGAGAGATTGAGTGCTTGTGTATCTGTGAGTGAGTGTGTGTGTTTCAGAATGAGTGTGTGCGAGTGCGTATGTTGGACACAGTGAGTGAGAGAGACAGAGTTTTCTGAGAGCTACAGTGTGTTTGACAGAGTGAGAGTCTGGTTTTCCCCGTTCCCCCCCCCCAATCCTACTTTTGCCTTTTGTTGCCCCCCCTCCGTTTCATCCCTCTTTCATCCCTCTTTCCCCCTCTCCTGCCTTCCCCCTCCCCCCTCTGTCACTTCCCCACCTCTACTGAGTGAGCCCCTCCCCTCTCGCAGGGCCCACAACCCCCACCTCTCTGGTATGAGGAGCCCCTCCCCACCTGCTTTTCCCTCTGTTAAGCGGTTCTGTCTTCCTTCCCTAATGTCCTCCTCCATGCCAGCATTCTGTCTTCCTTCCCTGATTTCCTCCTCCTCCATGCCAGCATACCCTCCCAGCCTGAGTTGACCCTGTTGCTGTGAGGTTAGGTTTTGTGTGTTGATGTCGGTTACCGAGGGTAGCTCCGGGATCTCGGTGCAAGTTCTGTATGTGTGATGCTCTCTGTACCGCCCCGCCGTCATCGCTTACCGAGGGAGGCTTGGGGATCTCCGTCCAAGTTGTGTATGTGCGACGCTATTTGTACCGCCCCGCGAGGACGGGGCGGGTGAGCGATGTGATTGGGTGAGTGTCATTGCCCCGCCCTTGACGTCATCATGTGGTGACGCGAGGGCGGGGCAGACACTTATGTGATCTACACAACTTCAATTTAGAATGTTGGAAATTTCTGAGGCTTCATTAGAACGTTGGAGGTGCGTTTTATATAGAGAGATACATAAAACCATCAAATGGTCAAGAAGATGAAGTAATATGGTCTTTAAAAAGACCTTTATGAAAAAATCCATGGACTCTGGATTAGGTAAGCTGTCTTTTACCACCGTTTATTGACCATTTGATGGTTTTATGTATTTTATATAAAGACTATTTGATGGTTTTACACAGAACAACAACAAAAAGAAAGTAAGGACTGGATAAGCCCTCTCCTCAAGTCACTTCACTGGCTCCCTATCCGTTTCCGCATATAGTTCAAACTCCTGTTATTGACTTATAAGTGCATTCACTCTGCAGCTCCTCAGTACCTCTCCACCCTCATCTCTCCCTATATTCCTCCCCGGGAACTCCGTTCACTGGGTAAATCTCTCTTATCTGCACCCTTCTCCTCCACCGCTAACTCCAGACTCTGTTCCTTTTATCTTGCTGCACCATATGCCTGGAATAGACTTCCTGAGCCAGTACATCAAGCTCCATCTCTGGCCATCTTCAAATCTTGGCTAAAAGCCCACCTTTTTGATGCTGCTTTTAACTCCTAACCCTTACTTGTTCAGTATCCTAATTTTATCATCCCCCCCCCCCCCCCTTAGTAATTCACTTATCTCTTATTTGTCCTAATTACATTGTAAGCTCTGTCGAGCAGGGACTGTCTCTTCATGTTCAAGTGTACAGCGCTGCGTACGTCTAGTAGCGCTATAGAAATGATAAGTAGTAGTAGTAGTACTGAGAAAATGCTGTTATCAAATCATATTAGGAAGCTTGGCATCAACTTGGTTAACTTCATCTATATATAAACACACAGCCAGAAGACCAAGATTAACCTCCCCCCTTACAACCAGACTTGCTAAGGTGTCCCTATAACCAGGCCCTCCAAAGGATACACTGATTACGATTTGCAACAAATTACTACTCTATGAAAAGTTATTCAGTTATTATACTTCCTCTGTGTACATCTATATGCTGCACAAGCTGGCATGTTTGAAAATATAAGTGAGATTAAATAAAAAATGCTACCAATAAAGAACGACAAGGTGGATGAGCAGCTCATAAGTTGGTTTGCTCTGTTTTGAGTGTACGGGGATGACAGCTGCGTGGCGGAAGGGAAATGGAGATTTTAAGGACTCTCCACTGGTGACTTGGCACAGCTGCCGGTTCTGCCCCCCTGTTGTCACTTCCTCCTGTTCCGGGGCAGAGCCAGAAGCCTGTGCCAATAGAGAGATCGGCCCTGAGTACGTTAGTTTATCTTCTTGTCGCTGCTGCTGAGGGAAGCAGCATTGGCGGCTTGGGTGACAGTGAGTGGGAGGGAGGGAAGCAGCAGCAGTTTGGTGACAGCGGGAGGGAGGTGGGGAAGTCCCAAATCGGAGTCCCGATTTTTTTCTGAATTCGAATCGATTTGCCCAAAATGAATCGATTCGAATCGTAAATTGGACAGAACTAGTAGTTACAACCAAAGCAATTTACATGTTATAAACAGGAACTTATTTTGTACCTGGGGCAATGGAGGGTTAAGTGACTTGCCCAGAGTCACAAGGAACTGAAGTGGGAATCACAAGGAACTGAAGTGGGAATCAAACCCAGTTCACCAGGATCAAAGCCCACTGCACTAACAACTAGGCTACTCCTCCCTTAAGTGAATCTTGAAAATTGGCAGCACCTGAACCTTGGACACACCATGCAGGATCAGTTTGCCAAATAATTGCCTTATTTCTTAGGCTGATCCTGTGTGGCATATCTAAGGATGCACTGTGCAGGGTCAGGCACCACCAGTTTTCAAGATGGCAGCGCAGATGCAGGAAAAACGACATTATTCCTGCCTCAAAACTTGTAAAGATGTACAAGGATGAGGGCATGGAGTGTCTGGAGGTCTGGGAAAGGGCTCACTTGGTTCACTAGTCATTTGTGGGGTTGGAGGGTGGAATGTCCAGGGGCCTCAGTTGGGCCACCAGGATGTTTTGAGGGTTAGGGGGGATGAGAGGGCCCATCAAGGGACATGGGTGTCTCCAGACGAGGAGGATCAGGGAGACTGCACCATTGTCAATTGGAGCTCTTGCACAAGATCTCCAGGTGATAACTGTGCAGATCCGTGTGCTCATGCATCCAGTGTACTCTGGCCTGTTAGTGAATATTTGATTGCTGCACTGGACAGCTAGACTTTTTATGTTAGGCTTATGTTAGGAAGCTGTGTGCTAGGTGTTTTCCCACAGACCTAAAGCAAGCATCAACCCCAAGCCTACAATATATCTACATTATCAATGTCTCCAACATTGTAGGCTTGGGGTTGATGCTTGCTTTAGGTCTGTGGGAAAACACCTAGCACACAGCTTCCAGTGCAGCAATCAAATATTCACTAACATGTCCCTTGATGGGCCCTCTCATCCCCCCTAACCCTCAAAACATCCTGGTGGCCCAACTGAGGCCCCTGGACATTCCACCCTCCAACCCCTTTGGTATAATGGCTTTCTTCAGTCACTACCTAGCACTCGGCGCCCAAGGATGATATTATAATTAGGAAAAAGGTAAGATCGTAACGGCTGAAGAATGAAGACTTCTTCCTCAGCCCCCACCTTTCCTTTTTTTTTGTAGTAAGAAACTGAACCTGATATGATGTAAAAAAATAAATCAGCACGTGACAAGTTGATGGGAGATACAAAAGGCTTTGTGCATGTTCTATCCCTCTTAGGAAAGTAAGAAAAACGGAAAGAGGAAAACAGCTTCAAATAATACAATAAAAACCAGGAAGATAAGACCCTGCTATAATCCCTGAAAAAAATTAGCAATTATGTTTGCTGCCCAGAGAAACCCTGTGGTTCAGTTCAGAGCCGCTCAGTCATGCCAGAAGAGGGCTGAGCCCTCAGCAAGACCGGTTCTTTTCCTAGGTTTTTTCTTTTTCTGGCTTTCATGTTTTTTTCTCCTATTGTGCAGAGACCTTAAAATAACCTCGTCCTCTCTGAAACACAAGGAACTTTTTCATTGGCAATATTATATTTTATTTCATTGGCTGATGTATGGGGAGCATTTCCACGTGCTTCAAGCAGGAGTGCCTTGAAACAAAATTGTCAAAATACCTTTTTTTTGCATGGCAGCAGAATACATTTTCCGTATTTTCTTCCCTCATTAAGCGTTCTCCCTTTCATTTCAGAATGTTTTTTGGCTGCCAAGCGGCTGTTCTTGACTGCTGCCTCATGCACCCGTGATACCACATCTCTCCAGGGGAGGTTACTTAAAATTCTGGGCATCCAAGAGAAAATTTCAGAGAGACGGCTGACACTGAAGAAGGGGTAGCCAAGGATCCACAAACAAGTGGAGAGGAGGGGGTCCCTTCTGAAGGTTTGTGGGGGGGGGGTTAGACCCCTCTATTTCAAAAATATTGTAGCAGCTATGAAAGCTCAGAAGGCTACTTGATCTATTTGTCTCCCACCCCCACCCCGCAGGCTCCTTCCCATCCTCTCTCTTATCCTCCCCCCCCCCCCCAGCTCTTCTCACCATGGCACCTTCCTGACTACTCTCACTTCTACCTTTCTCTTCATAGCCCCTGATTACCTATGCCAGGATGGCAACGCCCCCCCCCCCCCCCCCCCCCATTGAACACTTACATTACAGTTTATGGATTTTAACATAGGTGAATTGGCAGAACTAAACGAAGGACTGATTGTACACTGTCTTGTTCAGATGTGTGTGGCAAGGCCAGTGGTCTTACAGATCATCTTAACTAATTTTAATTTAGTGTACTGAGTCCTGACCTAAGGCAAACTTTGCCTAGGTATTCAATCAGTATCCCTGGATGAACATGCTGAGCTCTATTACACAACACCAGAGCAGCTGTCACAGTAACACAGTAAATAACAGCGTGGTTCATCCAGTCTGCCCAGCAAGGCAGCCCAGAGCTGCACCTGCCACTCTGTGCACATTATATAGTCATTCAAGATTAAACACTGGTTAGCAGTTTACCATCATGCCAACCAGTTAAATATGACGCAGTCTTGGGACAACATGGTACTTATTTTAGCAGCTCTACTCTTGTTTTGGACATCTGAAAATCAACATTTAGACATCCATATTTTGTAGACATCCAATTATATAAAGCCAGGATACGGACATCTAACACTGTTGTACGTCCATATGGCAAGGGGGTGTGGTCTGGGCCTGGCCATCCTTTCTAAAATGCTGCTCTATATGTTATAAATACTGTTATAGCGTTATTTTTGATTAACTTGCTAATTTCAACATTAAGGTGTCTTCCCTTCCCCCTTGAGATGCACAGCATCCTCACTTGTAGCATATAATATTATAAAGTGATATACAGTACACGGATTTGATTTTCATCTGTCTTTTGCCACTTGCAGAACACAGACCGTAAAAGTCCATCCGGCATTGGCCATAATTGCCAAATACTGGAGAGCACGTTGAGTTCTATTACACAGCACCATAGCAGTTGTTCACCGATAAGGAAAGGACTCCTTGGCCCACCCAGTCTGCACAGGTGCCCCTGCCAAAGAGTCCACTCAAACCCATGCAGTAACTTCGGTGCAACAGCATTTCTTCAGGTTTTTGACCTCTGGATGGAGAGCGGTCATGTGTGTGCGTGTCCCCATGCAATGCAATGCCACACCTCGTCTGGAAATTGTATAAAGAAAACACGTATTCATGCCACAGCATAAAGCTGGCTTTCATTTTACAACAATTGCATTATACTTTGAATGCTTAATCTCCTTCTTTCAAGAGTACAACAGCAACCATGATGTCTGATGGGATTTCTTCTTCTGTTCAGTCACTTGTTTTTATCTTCTCCCATGTTTCACTTATTTTTCATCACTGTTTCCTTGTTCATTCTTTCTCCTTCTCGATCACATTTTCCAAGTGTCCTGTGTGCTTTGCAGATGTTCTTCCTCTCTTCTCCTATCCTCTGTCTTCCCTGTTCATTTGCATTTTTCTCTCCTCTCCATCTTCCACATTCATATTCTTGCTGCTATCCTCACCTTCCCCAATCATCTCTTCCTTTCTCCCATTCTCTTTCCTCTCCTTTTTCTCCCTTACCACTGCGCTGCCTCATCTCCATTCCAATTTAATGTCCCAGTGCCACACAATTTAAGCTGGCAGAAGACACTACGGCTTACTCTGGAGTGTTAGCTGTATGTCCATTTGGCTATGCAGCTTAAAAGGAATGCAAACTTGGTTTGATTTGCTCACTTCTGTTCAATTCCATGAGTTTCAGACCTGGATAATCAACAGAAATCAAACAAAATAAAACATGGAAAAGAAAATAAGATGATACCTTTTTTATTGGACATAACTTAATACATTTCTTGATTAGCTTTCGAAGGTTGCCCTTCTTCGTCAGATGGGAAATAAGCAAATGTGCTAGCTGACAGTGTATATAAGTGAAAACATTCAAGCATTACTATGACAGTCTGACAGGGTGGGAGGAGGGGGGTGGGTCGGAGGTATGCATGGGGACATCAAAGCATATCATTGATATTCTAACAGGATGGGTGTGGATAGGTGAGGGGTGGGGTGATCAACAGAGACATACACCTTTTTGGTTTATAATGGGCTAGGAACCCCCATCCTCCCACCCTGTCAGACTGTCATAGTAATGCTTGAATGTTTTCACTTATATACACTGTCAGCTAGCACATTTGCTTATTTCCGATCTGACGAAGAAGGGCAACCTTCGAAAGCTAATCAAGAAATGTATTAAGTTATGTCCAATAAAAAAAGGTATCATCTTATTTTCTTTTCCATGTTTTATTTTGTTTGATTTCTATTGATAACCTTAAGAGTGGACTAACACAGCTACCACACTCCTCTACTTAAGACCTGGATAAGAATCCACCAGGTTTGACTCTGTAGTGTTCTTTGTATAAAAGGGGGCGGAGGAGTGTTGGGAATTGGGGGAGAACAAAAGGTTGGGGAGGGGGGGAATATTATTTCAAAATAGGTTGAATTGTTATTGAATCATGTATATTTGTTTATTGCCAGTTTTCTTTCCAGTCAATGTTTTCTGCATTTCTCTCTCTCAATAAAGATGATTTATTAAAAAAAAAAAAAAGGAATGCAAACACCTATCAGAAGTATAGCTCCGCCCAACCATGTCTCAGTGTATTTAAATTTTTCCACAACACATTTCAATGCATTATGAGGTGTGACGACAATCCTCAATCCTTTTACAGCCTCAGAACAGCCTGATATGGTAGTGTAAAGAAAGTTAAAGCCAGGCAAACTGTTCCATACCTCATTCCAAGAGTAACACAGGGACTGATGCAAAAAGGTTCCCGCATCGTTAGTGTGGGTTTTATTAAACACTGTTTTACCACAGGATGGATGGCAATGCAGAAAAGGTTTCAGCATGGGTGTTCATTTGTGTGCAACCGCACACCATATTTAAATGAATATAAATGCAGTGTTTAGCCACCATGGCACGCCAAAAATATTTGTTTCGGTTACACAACTACCATGGGAACAATTTTGCCAAGGTCTAGGATAATGTGGAAGGGTTAGTTGAGAGGAGTGGGTGTCTAGTGGCACCCTCTCTCTATTCTCAACTCTACCACCCTGCCTCAGATACCTTTTTACATCGGCCCCAGGGATGCCGAGCCCCACCAGTCAAATAAATGGACTACTACCACTCCCCACTGCTCGTTTCTGGCTACTTTGCACTAATACTCCTTACGTGCGTTAAGTGTAGTTACAGAATAGGTTCGCAGCTCACTGAAAGTTGGTGCCTACATTTTGGTGACCTGTTATAAGAGCAGTCTCCTATATCAGCAAGTTACCAGGCTAACCATTAGGTTTTCCTGTGCTCCCTTGTGCTTTGAAACCCTTCCTCCCCCATATGGATTATTTTGATACCAGAGATGATACTTTTTTCAGAAGGGGTTACGGGAAATCCTCTCATTATCCCTTTGCTATCGGTGGATTGCAACTCACAGCAGCCTTCAAGTTACCGCTAGCCAAAAATGTATAGTAAATGATTAGGGGATTCCACTGCAGTAGTTAACCACATGAAGCAGCAAATGAAGGTGAACCTCAGCACCGACATCTAGTGTGTTCCCTTGAAATTAGGATTCAGTGTCCTGGGATGGAAAATCCATCTGAATCATTTTTCTTAAATGCATCAATTTCCAGGAGTCTCATGCACTACTGGGCATTTGATATACGATTTCTGTATGTGTTTCAGGCTAAGGGTGCTCAGAAACAGGGACATTCAATTCTTTCTTTGCATTCAGATCCCCTTATCCTTTCTGTTCTCTGTTTGGCAGGGGTAAAAAGGCAGAGTACAGGATTGGGAAGAGATCATTTCTCTTCAGTTTTGGTAAGTGCAATTTTATCCAACAGCTCAGAACCTGCTTCCCAGAAATGTACAGTGCCTGCCCATTAACCCCTCCCTCCCTCATTTCTTAAGACCCTTCCCTGTGTTCCTCACTGTACTGCTAGAACTACCAAACCTCTATGCAGAAAGCAATATGTTAGAGCCATGCACTAAACTCAGTGTACAGTTTCCTAATGCACACGTTAAAAAAAAAAAAAGAAACGTGCACCCAATGCAGTAATCAGATATGATGCAAATAAGTTTCATGCAAAAACTGTGTGTTAACATGGATGAGAGCACAGCAGGAGCAGCTGTATTTTGCACACAACATGGTATTGGTACATGGAGTTGCATGAGCACACATTATGCACACATGTTGGGAGACTATTTCATGCATGTTTACTGTCAGTGTTCAGCACTTTACTGTTTGTTCCAAACACACCTCCCCTGACCCATCCCTTCAAGAAAACCAGAAAAATCTCGTGGGTCCTCTTAGGCTCGCAATAGAGAGAAGAAACAGGTATGAAAACCGAACTGACCCTGACTGCAGAAGAACGAGCTAACTTTACTCCTCCTCAGAAATGAAACCCTGGGTTCAGCCTTTGGGTCTTCTGTGCACTTCTCTGCACCTGTTTCTAATAGCTAATATCTTCATTACCATGGGATTTAAATGAGCTGTGCGCTAATTTCCATTGAGTTTTTGTGCGTAGTTAAGCTTGAGTGTAAACCTTGATTGAACACAGGGCAGTCATGGTAGCACATGAAATTGAACAAAAAAACAAAAAGGCACACAACTGCTTACAAAACAGTAGATAAAAAACAACAAAGCAGTGGAATCAAATGCATTTGATTCCACTGCTTTGTTGTTTTTTATCTAGCACATGAAATTGTGCATTAAAGCCTCCTCTCCGTCCATCTCTGCAGCTAAAGCATGTTTTGCATTTTGACTATACGCCATAACTTGTTTGACCTCTAAAAAGCTGCCTGACATGGTTGTAAAAGTGCTCAGAGCCCTTTGACAGAGATCTGGTACACCAGAGTTAACAAATTTCAGTACTACCTTATTTAAGTTTAAGATATTCCAGGATGTGGCAGGTAATGAGACTCCAACCTCTGTAATGGCTGCCAATAATAATGTTATTTCCCCTTTGTTCTTCTGTGATGTTTTACTACTGTTTTATTGAAAATTCTATTAACTTTGTATTTCAAATTACTATGTAAGCCGCATTGAGCCTGCATTGTGTGGGAAAGCGCGGGGTACAAATGTAATAAATAATAATAATAATGATATACAACATACTAAGAGTGTATTTTCGCCGAAGATAACAGAGCCAGTGCTAGCACAATAGCTTAAAGAAACAAAAACTCAGGTCCAAATTACGTCTCTCATATGGTCTGATCGTTCCTTTACACACAACACGGCCCTTACGAGAGATGCCTCTTTGAAATTCTATCAGGCACTTTACTCATCAAAAATACATACTACTGCTGGGGTTATAGATTGGTTTTTGACTAAGGCTGCACTTCCTACCATTACACCCTCACACCGTGCCTCCTTTGAAGGGGACATTACAGTGGCCGAAGTGAGAGAAGCCATATCCTTGAAACTGGGCAAGTCTCCAGGCCTTGATGGCCTTATCTTCTACATGTTACAAGAAGCTCTTTGGCATTTTAGACCCTATCCTGGTTTCCACGTTTAACTCTGTGTGGGGGTGGGTGGGTGGGGGGGCTCTACCACCATCTATGCTGGAGGTGGGGGTGACAGTACTCCCTAAACTGGGGAAAGACTCTAACTTTGTGCAGTTCCTATCGGCCTATCTCTTTATTACATTTGGATATTAAGCTGTTTGTAAAGTATTAGCTAATAGACTGAATGGAGTGATAGCATCCATAGTGGGAGAAGATCAAAGTGGTTTTATACTAGGGAGGCTAATGGGGGGACAATGTTAGGAGAACATCAGACTTGATATGGATGGCTAGAATGTCTTAGACCCCCAATGGCCCTACTCACCATTGATGCCATTCGATAGGGTTGAGTGGGCTTTCATGCATGCTGTCCTTAGAAAGATGGATTTTGGTCCCCATTTTTGCCAGTGGATCTAGGAACTTTACATCTCCCCTAGGGCCCACATTTGAGTGAATTGGGGTTACTCTGGGTCCTTTCCATTGCCGAGAAGTACCCATCAGAGGTGCCTCCTATCACCTCTTTTATTTACCGTAATAGCAGAGCCCCTGGCAGCTTTTATCCATCACTGTCCCGATATACATGGGGTTCCAGTGGGAAATGAGGAGTTTAAAATCTCTCTTTTTGCAGATGAGATTTTGCTTACCTTTAGCCAGCCCCAGGGGTCCTTTACAACTCTGACTGCCTTGCTTTCTAGATATGGTAGTGTGTCTGTTTTTAAATTGAATGCCACCAAGTCTGAGCTTTCAAATATTAATTTGTCTGGGGAGCAGGTTCAGGTTTTGAAGAGTCAACTTCCTTTCACTTGGGCTTCAAACTTTATACAGTATTTGGGTGTTAAGATCCCTGCTCTATATATTAAACTATGAGAAGGTTCTCCCTGACCTCTTGCTTAGTTTTGACAGCTGGCAGCAATTGCTACTACTACTACTACTTAACATTTCTAAAGCGCTACTAAGGTTAAGCAGCGCTGTACAATTTAACATAGAAGGACAGTCCCTGCTCAAAAAGCTTACAATCTAAAGGACACGTGAACAGTCAGGCTGATAGTTGGGTCTGCAGACTGGAACAGTCAAATTGGGGCAGTCTGGATTTCCTGAAAGGTAAGAGTTAGGTGCCGAACGCAGCATTGAAGAGGTGGGCTTTAAGCAAAGACTTGAAGATGGGCAGGGAGGGGGCTTGGCATAAGGACCAGCTGGGCGGGGAGTGTGGGAGAAGAGATAACCTCCATGGCAAAGGGCCACGACTGAGGCAGAGTCATCAGGGGAAAGCCATGTTTCAGTTAGTAGTAGTAATTGAATCATATTTGGCTGGGACGGACTGCCATTTGCAAGATGGTAGTCTCCCAATCTGCTTTACTTGTGTCAAACATTACCCATCAATATTTCTACTTCTCAGCTTAAAGCTCTGGAAAAGAAAATGTTCTCTTTCATTTGGAAGAAACCCACCCCCCAGGGTGGCTAGGACTATCTTAACATGATGTAGGGTTGTGGGTGGGTTTGGGTGCCTACTTTTTGTTTTGTTTTTAATCATTTATTTATAATTTTTTTTTATTTTACAAGGATCACTTGCAAAATAGTAACAGATGATTGTACATTAAAACAATATTAGAAGAAAACAATCTCAACAAGATAAATGGATTTTATACAATCTTTCTCTTTCTTAGACCACAAAATAAATAGGGAGAGTGAAACAAGACAAGGAGATCAATTTAAACAACAGCAAACAAAGAAAATGTGGTATTAACCCGATTATCCCCAGTTATTATTTATCTAAATCATTATTCCACATTGATCATCTGGTTGGTTTCTTCAAGACCATAACGGTGCATAGTCCATCAATTTCATTGGAAACATACTTATTGTCCAATATTAGTAAAAGTAATATACCTGATTTCATTTTTTTTTCCCTTTTAAAACCAGAAATTGTTTAACAATACAAACCCTTGAATCTCCAATCCAATTCCTGCTGATTAAAGTAATCCCAGTTTCACAGGCTTCACTCCTTTTGAATTAATATATTAAGAGGAATCATTTCAGAGGAAAAAAAAACATTAGGAGTCATACCCGGAACTCTGGGAAAACAACAATCTCAATATTAATCATCTGTAACAATATTAATTTTGTTCAAATTTTTCTGGCCTTTTATCATTTTCAAATCTTAACCGTTTCCTACTTCAGTAGAACTTCATTTGCTGTATATTCTCAAAGGATTCGATTAGATTATCCATGTGGCTCATTAACAAGACTATCTGAAGCAAAGTCATTCTCTACCACCGTCAGGTCCTGGAGCACCCTCCAGATGACATTCAATGCAACCTCCACGGGAGCCAAAAACTCCAAGCTGATAACTCTTAAGGGTTTAGGAGTAGCACCGCCGACATGGGTTCAGCTGTAAACGACTTCTGTTTCAGCATACACTCCTGACTCACTCCTCCAATCCTTTGGGCATGGTGGTTAAATGATTTTTGAGCGATGAAGTTGTTTCCAGGTCCAAGAGCATCGACGCTCCTTCGTCGGCGCTAATCAAAGGACTCATCAACCCAGTCATCTATGGGCAGCTCGTCACACAGCGGTCCCACACTTGCTGCACAGGGGACAAAACGCTGGTCATCGGCGGCTGACCCCCCATTGTCCCCTTCCTCTGTTAAGACAACTGTGATGCAGAGAGGAAATTTCAAGTGAACAAAAACTGAACTTCAGAGGACAGCTGGGCCGTTGAGTGTACAAGCTTCAGGTCACCATCTTTCCCCTCTCCCTAATTTGGGACACTCTTTGTCTGGTTTCTCCTCAGAGGCCTGTCTGATATGGGTAACCCTTCAGCATAGCCCTCTGAGTCATTGAAACACGGCAGCCCCTCCACCACTTACAAGGTGGTGTCCCTTCGGAGGGGGGTGCCTAGTTTCAAGATGTATTAATAAGCAGCCCAAGTAAAACCCATGCTGGACTGGTACAAGTGTCACTCTAAGGTGTGGATATCAGTAGAGAGATCATGGAGTGGCCTAGTGGTTAGGGTGGTGGACTTTGGTCCTGAGGAACTGAGTTCGATTCCCACTTCAGGCACAGGCAGCTCCTTGTGACTCTGGGCAAGTCACTTAACCCTCCATTGCTCCATGTAAGCCGCATTGAGCCTGCCATGAGTGGGAAAGCACAGGGTACAAATGTAACAAAAAAATATATCTTTATCATAATGTATGGGCTAATTTGTTATGGTGCCCAGTAAGGACGAAAAAATCTTTTGAAAGTTTCAAATCCATTTCTGTAGCATATGATGTCTATAATTGCTAACGTAAGAGGACAACGTGCGGGGGGGGGGGGGGGGGGGGAAGGAGATTTCCCTTGAGACCCCTTCTCTGCGCTCTGCTGTTTTCCCCTGAGTGGGCCTGCCCTTAAATGCAGATGGGAGACCTTGGGGGTTTATAAGGTGGGGCAACTTTTTAACAGGGGTACTTTTTCGTCTTTCCAGGAATTGAGGGTGCAGTACAATATTCCTAGTACTGATTTTTATTTCTATTTGCAGCTTTGTCATCTTCTCCTGGATAAGGGGGGGGGGGGACACGAGAAGTGGGGACGATTCTTATACCGTTCAAAGAACTTTTGCAGGGTGGTAATGCTCAAGGGAAATCTATGATCTACTACTGGGGATGACACCCTCTACTCCCATCGGGATTTCCATTTCAGCTACTTTAATTGAGCAGGGTCTGAAGATATTCTATAGGGTACTTGACTCCAGAGCAGGTTTCAAAATTTGCCAAAGGGGTATCTAATTTATGTTGGAGAGGATGTAATAAGATTGGTACCTACTTCCATATTTGGTGAGTTAACTCATGTATTGTTTTGCATGTTTAAATAACTGAACCTTTGGTTCTTTTATTGTACATTCAACCTAGGGGTACTACTTTTCCTCAGACTAAAGCACTCTTCTAGTGTATTGCTATCTTGAGGAGGGAAATTTCTAGATACCAGCGGACCAAGTAACTTCCAGTCAAGCAGGACGTGCTTCACAAGCTCTGACAAGCCTCCTATCTAACTGACAGCACATAGACAAGAGAAACTACAAACATAGTATAACATTCTGTTTACTTTTGGGGATGGCCATCCTACTATTACTATTTAACATTTCTAAAGCGCTACTAGGGTTATGCAGCGCTGTACAATTTAACATAGGACAGTCCCTGCTCAAAGAGCTTACAATCTAAAGGACAAATGTACAGTCAGTCAAGAAGGGGCAGTCTAGATTTCCTGAAAGGTATAAATGTTAAGTGCCGAAAGCAACATTGAAGAGGTGGGCTTTGAGCAAGGCTTTGAAGATGGGTAGGGAGGGGGCTTGGCGTAAGGGCTCAGGAAGTTTATGCCAAGCATAGGGTGAGGCGAGGCAGAACGGGCGGAGCCTGGAGTTAGCGGTGGTGGAGAAGGGTACTGAGAGGAGGGATGTGCCATGTGCTCATCACTCAGCTTTGTAACAAGGACTTGTAAGTAACTAATAATTCATATTTACCTTACTTAAGCACAGATTCTCTGTAAGACTCTTATCTCTCGCTGCAATTACATTTTTAAATAAAATCCTTTTGAAGCTAAATATATATATTCTGTTCTTTACACATGCTCTTAGACCTGGTAATGCAGGTTAATGTAATCCAATAAATATACTTAATTCCTTTCATTCTTGCAATTGCGAATATTATTATCTTCATAGATAATTGGTGAAGAAAATTCTTTTTTTTTTTAAGGTTAGATGCTTTTTAACATTATTACTCCACATTCTTGAACACTGTCTACTCTGGACTCTTAATTCCGTCCAAGGGGGGGAGGGGAGGGCAGGGAGTTAGTTTATGTTTGTCTAGTTTGGGGGTTTTCCTATTGTTCTTCTCTTCTGGTTTTGTGAAGATGTATCTTGGGCTGCTGTTTTGGCTTGGGAACTGTGTACCTTTTTCAAAAATGTAATCAACATTTAAAGTAAAAAAAAAAAAAAAGTCTATTTGTAGATGAAACTCTACTGTTCCAGGAATCCACACAGTGGAATAACCTCGTGAAGTGAAAAGCTTTTTTGATGACATCAGGATGACTTTTGGTCCGGAAAAACGTGCTAAGGCAACCTTCCCTAGAGGAAACTTGATCAAAACTGAAAACATCTCTCTGAATGATGACTGACAAAGGAATTTGAACAGGAAGGTGTATATAAATATCTAGGCATACAGGAAGGAGGAACAATCTAGCATAAATTACTGAGAAAATCAGCAAAGATTATTACAGAAGATTACAACTGATACCGAAGAGTGCCTTAGAATCACAGAGTAAGATACAAGCTATCAGCTTCCAGTCCTCGCACTCTCATATAACCTTTGGAATTGTAGACTGGCCTTTTAAATATCTTGAAAATCTGGATGGAAGTGATGTCACATTGGGTCGAATGGAGGCAAAAGCCCACGGCTCCTCACCTTCACTGGGAAATCGATGTCCATCAGCTAATTTTTTGATACTTATTGGCTAAAACAGGATATATTGTAGCTCTACATTACTTCCCTCCATCCTTTACCATTTCCCTCCCATTCTCCTTCCCTTTCACCTATCATATCCTTGTCTACCTTCCCTATTCTAGTTCATTACGTTCTTTTCACATGTCCTTTGTAATGCCTTTCATAATGTAAGTAGTTATGATCATCACAATTTATAATACTGTTCTACATTTCCTTGTTTTTACTGTATTCATTACCATGTAAGATGCTTTCTTTTACTATGTAAGCCGCACTGGACCTGCTGTATGTGGGAAAGAGCGGGGTACAAATGTAATAAATAAATAAAAATAAATAAACTATCAATCTATGGCAGCAAATATTCACAGCATGCAACTCAAAAAGAGGTGTGACCATAGGAGAGGCACAGGCAGGTCAGGGGTATTCCCAGAATTTAGGCACAATGTTATAGAGTAACTGTATTTGCACACCTAACTGCCATCAGTTGGGCAAGCATTTACGCCAGTCTTTGGCAGGCGTTAAGTGCTCACGTTCAAAGTTTGGTGTGAGAAGTGTGCCAGGCTAGTATTCTATAAAAAGCACTCTACGCAGAGCGTCCTTTATAGAATACTTTCTTAGAGCAGATCGTAACGGCACCTAACTTTGGGTACCATTTACTGAATCTGGCTCTTAGAGTTCTGTTCCTGTTCTGGAACTGATCCCCCCTTTTCCAACACACAAGCTCATTTCAGCTCACCTGACTGGGTGGAAAGGGGAACTCGGCTGCAGCCCATAGGCATGAAGTGAAGGACAGGCAGGCAAAATGAATGAGAGCCTTACAAATCACAGACTGGTGTTTCATTAACTTAAGAGGGATGGAATGAGAGAACGATGTAATAGAAGGCTGAAACGCCTCTCCACGTGGAAGCACTGGGGGTCAGAGAGATAGCCGTAACTCTCATCATAAATCTTTCATTACAAAGGCAAAGCAAGAGGAGGAACAGGGGGAGAGAGGCTGTACTCCTGGAAAAACTGGCCTGCTCCGTTTGCTTTGCTGACTGGTTCGCTGCTTTCCAATTAAAGATGGAGGAAAAACTGTGCTCATTAAAGAGGCATTACAGGAGTGGGAGATGGGGAAAGCCAGACCAGTGAGGTACTGTGGAAACCTACACATGGAGGATGTGGCAAGCTGTTTTCACTATAATTAACCAGGGATGATGATAAATGGAAACAAGTTACAAAGTGAGTGCTCCTAGACATTGCACGAAGGTAATTTTGCTGACTGCTGAAGGGATACAGGGCCACAGCACAAGTTTGCACAGAAAGGTCCCAACTACCTTCCCTTTAGGAAACTATTGAAAACCCATCTATTCCGACAGGTTTACCCGAACGATTTGTCCTACCATAAGCAAACACAAGGCACCCACCTATTGACCAGTTCATCTAATCATTAACAATGACTCAGAAATATCTCCTTCCAATCCTTCTTACCTACATGCTCTTCCCCAACTTCTCCTTTATTGCTCCATCTCCTACCTTTCCCCATCCTTTCTCTCATACCTCTTTTATCCCATGTACCCCTTGTTCATTTGTCCTACCATATACCTCCTTTGTTGATTTTGATACTACATATTGTATTCTCTTGTTACTATGTAAGCCGCATTGAGCCTGCGATGAGTGGGAAAGCACGGGGTACAAATGTAATAAATAAATAAATAAATAAATAGGTAGGGAGTTATTGAGTGTGGGCTATTACGTGTGTGAATGTGCATGCTTTACTAACCCACTATGAAATCATCTTTTTTTCATCTCCGTATGCTAACTTAAAGCCTATGATTCCAGTTGATGGTTTTAGAACAGATGTACAAAGTCTAATTTTATTGTGACCTGACTAATGCAAAGCCCTTTATCATGGTATTTTACAGGCATATTACAGTTAGTGCAAAATGATGCTACAAGATTGGTCACAGGGATTCCCAGATATCATCATATTACCCCCATATCTTTATACTTTACATTGGTTACCCGTACAGAGTTTTGTGTGGAGCTGAAGACTGAAACTTATTCAGAGTTCATTACAACATGACTTGCCTCTTTATTTGAGCTTGGTATTAAATATTTATTGTACAACTCATCTACTAATGTCAGAGGTATCACAGCAATTGTCCATTCCATCACTGGCAAAAATTCACCTTGCTGAAACAGGGATTCCTCATTTTCCACTGTTGGACCACTGGAGTAGAAAAAATTACCTGTCACTATAAGGCTGATTTCAGACAATATAACATTCAAGACAAAGTTGGACACAAGTTGGCTGCTTGTAATTTATAGAAATGACCATCAGTTGGCAGTCTATTTTTATTTTACGAGATACGCATCTACTTTTCATTTTTGTTTTATTTGTATGTTTTTATTCAGTTTATTGTATGGTTGATTTTATGTTATGTCTGGAACAATTATGTATGTAACTCTGTACTCTACCCAGAAGCGTAGCCAGGTTGATGGCATGGGGGGGAGCAGACAACTGACCACTGACAGCGCCAGCGTATATTTTCAATGAAAACGGATCACGTAAAAAATAGGCGTCGGTGCAAGTCCGTTTGGGGGAGCAGCTGCTCCCCTAGCACTCCCCCCCCCCCCCCAGCTATGCCTCTGATTCCACCTAGTTTTAGGAAGAATAAAAATGAGGAAGTAAATAAAATAAATAGATCACCATTACTCGAAATGCCTCGTCATGCACACCTGACTGTGGTGTGTCAAACTAGGAAGACTGGTCAGTTTTCCAGCAGTGATCTTCAGCACCTGAACAACGCATCACTTCTCCAACAGTAATATGCACATAAAGGGAAGGGGATGCACACGAACCCTTCCAAATGATTTTGGTGGCCTGTGTCACAGAACACTCTTTGTTCCTTAACTCTCAAGGACAGAAACCGCAGAACTTATATTGCTTATTAGAATAGATCGTATGAAACAGAACCTACATCAACAGGGCTTGAGAGGGTTTTTTTTTTGTTTTGTTTTAGAAAGAACAGAATTCTCATTTTCCCCAAAATAGAAAGCAAGGGGATAATTTATAAAGCTTCTTCCATGTGCAAGGCCCATTTTAAATGCAAACAAGGGCTTTCCTAACATTGTGCAACTGCATGGGAACATTTTTTAAAAATGTGTGCAAAGCATGTGTCTGCTTTTACAAGATCTGCACCTATGTGTTTCGAAAGGCATAGGCTGGGCAGAAAGAAGGCGGAACTGTGATGCGCATGCATCTTTTATACAACACATATGTCCTCACAAAGAGAGCCTGCACACACAATTATATCTTCCAAACAGGTGTCAAATTTGTGTGTCAGCATCTGTGTGCTATTGGGACCGGTTCTGGGAGCCTATTTTCTAAAAGCACATAGGCACCTGCATTGTCCTTATAAAATAAATGTGTTTTTTGGAGTTCTCACATAGGCATCCTGTTATGAAATTACTTCCCTAATACGTAGGGTGTCTTGCATAAGAGAAAAATATGTTAAAAGCAGATGAGAGTTGAGAGACTGTCAACAGCTTACAGCACAGAGCTTGCTCGCTGCTTTGTCTTACAATGTACTTGTTAAATCAGCAGGCTGGTTACAAGATGCTCCAGGGTCTAATACATAGAACTGTATCCAACAAAGAAGAAAAGGAAAAAAAAAACGTATTTCTCCAAGGTGGATCAGGTTGAACGGTGGGGGGGGGGAACGGGACATTTCATGTTTTGTTGTTGTTTTCCATCTGAGCAACTCGCCTGCACGCAAAAGCAGAAAGCCTGCTGCTGGGAAAGGTTTTATCCTTCACTGGTTTGGTTCTGTGCTTGCCCACCGAGTGGAATAAATCCTATAGAGAGCTGGAAACCATGGTAGTATGAAATGAGACAGATGCAGCTCAAGAACTCAACTGGGCGCCTTTATTAGCATTCTATTAATATTATTTTCAAGTACAATGCTCAGGACACACGTATTCTTTAGAAAGGGCAGCACTGGGGGAGAAAAAAAGATGAAGGCCTGTCAATGCTGAAGTTGAAGTTATAGAGAATAATCAGCAAATAAGAGTTGTCATGTTCTGGGATGCATAAAGCCCCCCAGAGAAGTTATTTGATGCTAGAATTGTATATTTGGCTTAAGAAGACACTAGTTTAGAAACATTAAGGAGTGTCTGGCTGCCTTGGGCTCCCATAACATCACATAAAGTACTGTAAATATAACTTACATTTACCAATACTTTAGATCCAGAACAAAGAGATATATAGATATATAAACATTAAATGTATCACTTGGCTAAAAATACATATATTTAAGTATTCAAATGATAAAGTTTACCATATTTTTTAAATTTGAAGCTGGACTCGGTACATTTTTACAGACTCCCACTCCACCCAAAATTGCTTTCAACTTCTACTCAGACTCCAGGGCTCTGACAGCTGCTGTTGCTGGCTAGTTTGATGCAGCTGAATCAAGTACACATTTTCTGCAAGTGAGGAGTTGATGTGGAAGAGGCACAGAAGCAGAGCGGCAGATCCAGGGCAGGGTTGAGAAAATACACACCTATTCTTGTTCTTTGTATCAAATGTGTTTTGAATATGACTGTTGGGCAGACTAGATGGACCATGCAGGTATTTATCTGCCATTACTATAAAATCATTCAAGAATTCCATAAGAGAGAGAGGGTAAAAACCATGGGTATTTAGGTGGGAAGTTAGCAACATGGGCTACCTTTAAGATGGGCTATTTTACTGTTAACCAGGGTCTCACTGCATAAAATGGGACCAATGTTAAAATAGCACTAGTTAGTGGTAAAATAACCTGTCTTAACAGTAAGTAGCCTGCATTAATGACTTCCCCCCTTAGTGTGAAGAGTTTCAGTCCCTGGTAACCAGAGCTGATATTGTGATGTCATAATGCCTCATTCCACCAATGCCTAAGAGCCAGCCTCATCCGTGATGTCACAATGACTTGATTCCCCTATACTTGGTTCACTTTTATTACTTCTAGCAGTGATTTCAATTTCTAGAGACATTTCTTTTTTCTTTAATTAAGAGGGGAAAGTTATCAGTGTGGGCTACCATTAAGACATGTTATTCTACTGTTAACCCCAGTTATTAGTAACTAGGTCTCACTGAATAAAATGGGATCTGTGCTAAAACAGCACGGGCTGTGATAAAACAGACCATCTTAACAGTAGCCCATGTTGTTAACTACATCCCTTTGCATCTTCTGCTACATGATGACAAAGTTTGGGAAGGGGCAGCTCACATGTTCCAAGCTGGTGGAATCAGCACTACAGCTGTAGAAATCTAACAAAAAAAGTGACCTTGTAGGCAGGGGATCAGGGAGAATAAATTAACAACGGACAGAGAGTAGATACCAGCACTGAAAGGGGCTATGGTACAGCAGCTGGTATCCTGCAGCTCCTAAACCTGCACATGTGCAGCTGTTCTCCCGAAACAGCGCACAACATTTTGCAGTAGAATTCAGTGTTCATTAAAAGGACAAAAAGACCAGAAGCTAGCAGTCAAAGTACTTTATTTTTATTTATTTATTTTGGGGGATTTATTAACCGCCTTTATGAAGAGATTCACCCGAGGCGGTGTACAGCAGGTAGAGTTTAACATAAAATGTACAATTTTGTTAACAGCATAACAATAGTAAAATAACCAAGAATAAACATAAATACAATAAATTAGCTAAACCAAAACAGTAAATAGAAACCTAATAATAGAACTACAGTGAAACAGTATCTAAAATATATACATTTAACAGAACTGGAATTCAAATACCAGAGATATAATACAATGTTAGCACAATACTAATGATACACCTAATAAACATGCATTAGAACATTCAAGTACCATAGATAAAGATAACTTTGAAGTTAACTGCATTAAAGTTTTCTTTTTCTTTTTTAATTTGGTATCGGCCAAGACATAACCTTTGGCCTGAAAAGAGATATGCATTTTGGAAGGCATTAGATGGGGAGGGGTTCCAGTGGAATCAAAAGTTATGCAAATAGTTATTTGGACAGCACTACTTAGGGGCTTAGTTATCAACATGTGCTACTGTTAAGATGGGTTATTTTACCAGTAACTTGTGCTATTTTAACACAGGCCCCATTTTATGCAGCGAGACCTAGTTACTAATACAAGTCCCTCCACGCATCCAATTTTTCCTTTTCAGGTAGCCAACTTTGGGTGGTGGACTCTGGTCCCGGGGAACTGAGGAACTGAGTTCAATTCCCACTGCAGGCACAGGCAGCTCCTTGTGACTCTGGGCAAGTCACTTAACCCTCCATTGCCACATGTAAGCCGCATTGAGCCTGCCATGAGTGGGAAAGCGCGGGGTACAAATGTAACAAAAACAAAACTTTGGAAAGCTCTACCAAGACCAATCCGTATCATTAACGGCCTTCTGCCCTTCAGGAAAGCACTGAAGACCCAACTCTTCAAGATAGCCTACCCTAGCGATTCAACCTAACCAAAACTTGTCCCCATGATTCTTATTGACATTTGTTATATTGACCATGTTCCCATTATCCTTTTTGCTACCCCCATATCCCTTCCTTTCCATCTTCCTACACCTACCTCCCAACGCTCAATTCCTTCTGCTCCCAATTTCTCCCATGATTAATTTACTTCCGTTAACCCCATTAATTTTGCATTTACTACAAACTGTATATTCTTCTTACAACTTTGTAATTCTTTATATTGTTACTATGTAAGCCGCATTGAGCCTGCCATGTGTGGGAAAGCGCGAGGTACAAATGTGATAAATAAATAAATAAATGGAGTTAACAGTAAAATAAAATAATATCTTAACGGTAACCCACAATCATACCTTACCCCTTACAGGAAAGGGTTGCTGAATACCCGACATAAAGATACGCAGTTAAATCATCCTTTTTATGCAGTGGGTGGGCAGCTGAATATGCTTCCCCCCCCCCCCCCCCCAAAGCATGACATAAAATAGGACAAATTCAGTACAGGACACAATTTGTATTCCTTGAGAGTATGCAGCAACGGTTGTTTGGATGTATCTCATTTTATAGAATCATCTCAATATATCATAACCAAAAGGGCTACTTTGTTAGTAGCTTTCCACAGTGAGGCTCCAAAGATGTTAGTTTTAAAAAGTTATTTTTCTAAACAAACTGTTCCATTTTGTGGGCAACCTGAGTGGAGGAGTGGCCTAGTGGTTAGGGTGGTGGACTTTGGTCCTGGGGAACTGATTCCCACTTCAGGCACAGGCAGCTCCTTCTGACTCTGGGCAAGTCACTTAACCCTCCATTGCCCCATGTAAGCCGCATTGAGCCTGCCATGAGTGGGAAAGCGCGGGGTATAAATGTAACAACAATAAAATAGATACTATTGGAGATTCTACATGGAATGTTGCTATTCCACTAGCAACATTCCATGTAGAAGGCTGCGCAGGCTTCTGTTTCTGTGAGTCTGACATCCTGCACGTACGTGCAGGACGTCAGACTCACAGAAGCAGAAGCCTGCGTGGCCACAATGGTGATCTGCAAGGGCCGACTTCTACATGGAATGTTGCTAGTGGAATAGCAACATTCCATGTAGAATCTCAAATAGTAGCAACAGTGGAGGAGTGGTGGACTTTGGTCCTGGGGAACTGAGTTCGATTCCCACTGCAGGCACAGGCAGCTCCTTGTGACTCTGGGAAAAAGTCACTTAACCCTCCATTGCCCCATGTAAGCCGCATTGAGCCTGCCATGAGTGGGAAAGCGCGGGATACAAATGTAACAAACAACAACAACAACAACAACCTATTATGATGTTTCCAAACCAAAACAATTGAGACGTAACATGTTCTTACACATGAAACCTTGAGTTTCATCTCTGGAAATTTCTTTTGGAAAAGTCCTCATTTCAGAGTTCTGAGGTAGAGAGAAGTTCTTCTTGTTTTATTATATTCGGGGATACAGGGCTCTAATTTAATTTGTGACTGCAACAGTTACATAACTATATCGAGATTTCTGTGTGTTGTATTTCTTCTGATGTTTGCTCCTTGAAGCAGACTGGAACATTGGTATTAGTTTACTTGACAGCATTTATCTTTTCCTTTTTGCCTATGTTTTTCTTGAGCAATTATTTTGTAATCATTCTATTAAAAAAAAAATGCTAGCGTAATCTGGCATCTAACGCGCCTTACATTTTACGCACCCGCAGAGCTGGCATAACTAAGCAGCGTAAGTTCAGAGCAATGCACGTAACTTACGGTATTCTGTAAAATGGAAGCCCCGCCCATTGCCTGTCCATATATACACCCCTTCGCATTTTCATACTATTCCACTTACAGAGTCGAACTTAGGCACTCTGCCTGCACTTATGCACATAAGGGTACACTTATCTGGAATAGTATTCGTAGCTTGCAAATTTACATGTGCAAGGGGTGTGTAACTGAGTGCCCAGTTAGAGAAATGTCCTTTAAAAGTGAATACCACATCCAGGGCTTTTTTTGAGGGGGTACCGAGTACCGGCACCTTTTCCACTGTCTGCTAAAATTGACCCACAGTCCCCAAGTTTTAATGAAAGAGCTCAGGCTCTACACACCAGTTCTGCCTTGTCATAGATTCTGTAACTGGCTGCAGAGGGCCTGGCTATTGTGGGGTGGGTAACTCAGTGATCACCCCTCCCATAAAGGGTGGCCTGGCATTTGGGTACCGGCACCTTTTTCGCTAGAAAAAAATATACTGACCACATCGACAATAAATAACAGGGTTTTAATGCTTTTGCTCAACTGAAAACTGCCTGAATTAATTCAGGAATTAACTTCTTTACTCGGAAGACTTTCCCAGAGTTAACAGGAAATAGTCAGTCTCTCTGCTCCAAACCCAGACATTCATACAGTAATTTGGCGATATACATTTCTGCAGGTAAACAAACAAAAAAAAGCATTTAACCCACATTAAATTGGGCATCTGAAAACCGCTCCCCCCTCTGTGTGGCTGAAAGTACCCGTGGGCTTTGCTGTTACACAGGCAGGATGAAAATCCCCCAGTAAAGATAAGCCCTATTACAATGAGGGAGCAGAGTCATCAGGTCTATTTCCCCTGCAGTTGGTCCCCACATAGCAAAGATGCAAATCTTGTTAAATTAAACAGAAGCCAAGGGTGTGGATGGAATGAGGAAGGATCTAGCAAAGCTTGAAGAATGGTCGAATAATTGGTAACTAAGGTTTAATGCTAAGAAATACAGGGTCATGCACTTGGGTTACCAAAATCCAAGAGAACAGAACAATATAGGGAGTGAAGTGCTTCTGTGTACCAGGGGCGTATCTGCGTGGGGCCACAGGGGCCTGGGCCCCCGCAGATTTCGCCCTGGACCCCCCTACCACAGACCCTCTCCACCTCCCCCTCCCTCCCGCCCGCCTGCCACCAACCCGTCGCCGATCTTTGCAGGCGGGGGACCCCAAACCCCCGCCAGCCGAAGTCCTCTCGTCCGTGCAGGATGCAAGTTTCAACGCTTCCTGTTCTTCTGAGTCTGACGTCCTGCACGTACAACATGCAGAACGTCAGACTCAGAATTGGAATTCAGTCTGACGTCCTGCGCGTTGTACGTGCAGGACGTCAGACTCAGAAGAACAGGAAGCGTTGAAACTTGCAGCGGCGCAGCCTGCATGGAAGAGAGGACCTCGGCTGGCGGGGGGTTGGGGTCCCCCGCCAGCAAAGGTAAGTGACAGCAGTGGGGGAGGGTGTCATTGGTGGCGAGGAGGGGGTCCGGAAATGGCGGGGGGGGGGGGGGATCGGTGGCGTGGGGGGGGGGCTAAAATGTGCCCCCTCCCTCTGGCTCTGGCCCCCCCTACCGCCCGAGTCCAGATACGCCCCTGCTGTGTACGAAAGGGAAATGGAACTTGATATACCGCCTTTCTGAGGTTTTTGCAACTACATTCAAAGCGGTTTACATATATTCAGGTACTTATTTTGTACCAGGGGCAATGGAGGGTTAAGTGACTTGCCCAGAGTCACAAGCAGCTGCAGTGGGAATCCACTAGCAGCATTCCATGTAGAACTCTGCCCTTGCAGATCAGCAACGCGGCCGCGCAGGCTTCTGTTTCTGTGAGTCTGACGTCCTGCACGTATCGAACTCAGTTTCCCAGGATCAAAGTCCACTGCACTAACCACTAGGCTACTTGGGGGGTGATTGTGTCTAATGATCTTAAGGTGGCCAAACAGGTAGAAAAGGTGACGGTCAAAGCCAGAAGGATGCTCGGGTGCATAAGGAGAGGGATGACCAGCAGAAAAAAAAAAAGAGGCGATAGTGCCTTTGTATAAGTCTCTGGTGACGCCTCATTTAGAGTATTGTGTGCAATTCTGGAGACAGCACCTACAGAAAGATATAAACATGTCCCACTTACACAATAAGTGCCATTTCAAAAGCACAAGATGGATGGCAAAGATGACGACAGGAAGAACGAGCTCCCACTAACCATCTTCTTGGTAAAATTGCCTTGTGCAGGCAGCTTTACTGCCCCCCAGAAGTACATCAACTTACCAGCTAAAGCAAGGTGACCAAGTTAAACTGAAGTCAGACGGCGCATTTCGTGAAAATAATTGTGCCATGTCTCGAGAAAATACAAAACTTTGGTACAAAATTTACTTTTCAGCAATTCTAGGTTTCATACATGGCATGAGAACTGTTCTTGCTTCCCTGGCAGGCTCTCAGAAAATTGCATATTGGGGCAGTAGCAGGGGCAATGAGAAGAGAGCTAGGTGTACACAGTATCTGAACGCTGCCATGGATCATGGCATAAAAAAAGTCTCAAATTACTTTCTCCTGCTCAGTGTATATAGCACTATTCTGTAACACTACACATCCTCAGAACGTTTCAACATATTCGGCCTTTTTTTTTAGGGCTCTGTACTACCATGCGAAGCTCTTTGTACAAGCTGATTTCAACTAGAAATCTAACTTTAATAACTGTATGAGCAGAAGGAACCTGGTAAGTGTGTAACCCCGGCAAACATGGTAAACACTGCACTTTGGAAACTCAGATGGCTGTGTGTTCTTTTCCAATTGCTATTCCACTGTTACCGTGCTCTGCAGAAAGCAGGTGCATCCTGTGTTTATCAGCATTTATGCCTGGTTCCCAAAATTTTCCAGCAACGCTTAGGCAAGCTTTACGTATTGCAAAAAGTGCAACAATCGGCTTGGCTTCCACAGCCAGTACCCCAGTCACACAAGAGGCAACAGAGGGTGACAGACTAAAGGAAAGATGTGGCAAAATAAAATAAGGGCTTGTATGCTTGTCATGGACACAATTGTATATGGAGAATAAAACCCTCTCAAATAAATATAGTGAGTCCTGGGCTGATTTTCCTTCTGACACATTTCAGCTTGTCTGCTGCCTGCCACCCCCCACCCCGTCACCTTTTCTACCTGTTTGGCTGCCACCTTAAGATCATCAGACACAATCACCCCCAAAGTCAAGCTCTTCTTTCATACACAATTCCCCTGTCAGATCCTGCTAACTCCTTGTATTCAACTAGCACAACATAGAACATGATTTATTATTTTACTATTTATTATTATACAAGACGTAAGAGGAGAGACTTGCTGACCTGAACATGTATACCCTGGAGGAAAGGAGAAACAGGGGTGATATGATACAGACGTTCAAATATTTGAAAGGTATTAATCCGCAAACGAACCTTTTCCGGAGATGGGAAGGCGGTAGAACTAGAGGACATGAAATGAGATTAAAGGGGGGCAGACTCAAGAAAAATGTCAGGAAGTATTTTTTCACGGAGAGAGTGGTGGACGTTTGGAATGCCCTCCCGCAGGAGGTGGTGGAGAGGAAAACGGTAACGGAATTCAAACATGCGTGGGATAAACATAAAGGAATTCTGTTCAGAAGGAATGGATCCTCAGAAGCTTAGTGGAGATTGGGTGGCAGTACCGGTGGTTGGAGGCGGGGCTAGTGGTTGGGAGGTGGGGCTAGTGCTGGGCAGACTTCTACGGTCTGTGCCCTAAAAGTGGCAGATACAAATCAAGGTCAGGTATACACATAAAGTGGCACATATGAGTTTATCTGGTTGGGCAGACTGGATGGACCGTACAGGTCTTTCTCTGCCATCATCTACTATGTTACTATGTTATTTACCGCCTTTTTGAAGGTTTTCACTCAGGGCTCCTCTTACAAAGCGGCGCTACTGGTTAGCATGAGATAAATGAAAAGAAGCTCATGAGAGTTGAATAAGCTTCTACGAATTCAGCGCACGCTAATCGATAGCGCCGCTTTGTAAAAGATGCCCTCAAGGCAGTGTACAGTAAAAATAAATCAAACATGAGCAATAGACAATTACAGCAGTAAAAATATTCAAATAATACAAGGTATAGCATAGTATACCACTTACAATGTCAACACAATATGTAATAGAACATTTTAATAGACAGCATAGGGTATAAGCAAAGATGGAACATATAGGTAAGAGAGTAAGAAAATAAGGTGATTAAAAAATAAAATTTGAATAGTGTGATGCTAGG
The DNA here is from genome assembly GCF_901765095.1 of Microcaecilia unicolor. NCBI lineage: Eukaryota > Metazoa > Chordata > Amphibia > Gymnophiona > Siphonopidae > Microcaecilia > Microcaecilia unicolor. The sequence goes on along the minus strand of NC_044035.1, from coordinate 43,314,035 downwards.
TGCTACGGTGACTGAAGCAGTAGTGTAGCCAGGATTTTTTGTTATACAAGGGTTATGTCTCCTCCACGTACCCTCCCCCACCACCACCAGTACCTTAAAATCATCTCTGCTGCAGTCTTCATTCTGGCAGCGGTACTCAGACTGCCTGCAGCCTGCACCAGGACTTTTTGTTTGAACTGTCCCGCCCTTCACAAAACAGGAAGTTCCATCAGAAGGGGCGGGACAGTTCAGAGAGGAAGTCCTGCTAAAGGAGGTTTTATGACAGGTGACGGATTCAGCGTATCTAGCCTATTCTGTGGGCTGAAGCCAGTGCATGGAGCTTGCTGCCATATCGTGTGACCCCAAACATTTGCAGATGTTATTCAAAACAATACCAAACTTGTGAGGTTTATGACTGCCTATGTGTAGGGGATTTTTATTTGAAAGCTTCCCATACTTAACTCGAGGGTTTTTGTTTAACCATTGGGGGGGGGGGGGGGGTCCTGGGGCATGAGCACCGATCTGCGGGTGTGCACACTCCAGAGCGGCAGACTCATTTTTGGAGCCACAAGAGGCTCAATTTTTGTAGGGGGCAGCTTTAAGAAAGCCCAACGGCTCTGCCTGAGCATCAGGGCCAAGTTGTGGAGACCCCCAGAGGTTTTAAACAAAAAAACCCTCGGGTTACATATAAGAAGATTCCAAATAAATAAAAAAAAAGCTGTCCAATAAAAAAAAAAACCTCACACATAGGCAGTCATAAACCTCACAAGTTTATTATTGTTTTGAATAGCATCTGCAAATGTTTGGGGTCACACGATATTGTGGCTGCGCAGGGGAGACAGCTTCAACTTTTTGACGTCATGCCATCTCCTGTCATAAACCTCCTTGGTGCTGCTGCCCAAGCAAAGACTGCAGCAGAGCTGATTTTAAGGTACAGGCAAGGGGGTGGGCGTCGTGTCTAACAAAGTTGCATACGCAACACACAGTACAAATACGCCACTTGTCTGAAGTCATCTATAGTAACTATAGCACCAGCTTGTACTTACGGAGGTCACTGACTATCAAATCCACCTGAGGACAGCCATCTTGAAATTGTCAATGGAGCAGCTCATCGTTAATCCTAAGCAGAGTGGGCTGCAGAGAAAAAAGAAAATCAGTCAAGCATCAACACACACTACGTACACCATAACTTTGGTGCGTCATCTCTTTAAAATACTTCTGAAACAATATTCTATGGTTAAACAGCACCAAGTTAAGCAATATTCTTAAACTGTTGGCCAATACGCTTTCGTTAGCACAACCACTACAGGGCACAGTAATCCCCTCTTGTCATTTTATGTCATTTCCAAGGAAAACAACCTTCTGAGAGATGACATTAATTCAGCATGTAGTTAGTATTCTGCAGCTGCAACTATTCCTGGAAGAATGACAACGGTTGGGGGAAGGGGGGAAAGACAGAACAGCATAGCTAATTCCAGAAATGAAATCAAAATGATTGTGTGTTCCTTTGGTTTATTAGGATCCTACACTGTGGAGGACCTTTTTTTGAAGGCATTTAACATCTCTTCATAAAGGCGGTTAATAAATCCCAATAAATAAATGTGAAGGAATACCAGATGTCAGGTGGAGTCTCTGGCTACGCACCAGAAATGAAACTCTGCAGGCCAGACGAATCTATGTCTTTACATGCTTCTGTGTCAATTCCTACCTCATTCTGTACCTAAATGTGGAAACGTAACAGGAGATGTATTTTGCATTCACCTGAAATCAAACAAAATAAAACATGGAAAACAAAATAAGATACCACCTTTTTTTTATCAAGAAATGTATTATGTCCAATAAAAAAGGTATCATCTTATTTTCTTTTCCATGTTTTATTTTGTTTGATTTCTATTGATAACCTTAAGAGTGGACTAACACGGCTACCACACCTCTCTGCATTCACTTGACAAATCATCAAATGAGAACAGTGGCGTACCAAGGGGGGGCGGTGGGGGCAGTCCGCTCCGGGTGCACGACGCTGGGGGTGTGCCGCGCGCCTGTCGGCTCTTCGTTTTCATGCTCCCTCTGCCCCGGAACAGGTTACTTCCTGTTCCGGGGCAGAGGGAGCATGGAAACGAAGAGCCGACAGGCGCGCGGCACCCCCCCCCCCCAGTGGCGTGCACCCGGGGGGAGGGTTCTTTCGCCGGGGGGTCACGCTGCACCCAGGTTATTTCGCCGGGGGGGGGGCGCATCGGCGATCTGCCCCGGGTGTCAGCGGCCCTAGGAACGCCACTGAATGAGAAAAAGGAGAAAATGACTTTAAACACTGAAAGCTCGCCCCAGTGAAGTGTCAGGATCCTGTAAAAGCTGCTGGGAAGTCCCAAGATTCATACTAGACAGCGGGGTTACTGAATGTGCTGCATTCTAATAATGCTCCTGCTGAAGCCAGGATGAAACAACTGTGCTGTAGAGCCAAGCTGCTTTTATAAGTATTGCCACACTGGGACAGACCAAAGGTCCATCTAGCCCAGCACCCTGTGTCAGACAGTGGCCAATCCAGGTCACAATCACCTGACAAGATCCACGGAGCAAAGCATTTTGTACTGCTTGTCTCAGGAATACTGGATTTTTCCCTACATCCATTTAATAACATTCTATGGCCTTTTCCTTCAGGAAGCCATCCAAACCTTTCTTAAACTCTGCTAAGCTAACCGCCTTAACCACATTCTCCGGCAACGAATTCCAGAGTCGAATTACGTGCTGAGTAAAGAAAAATTTTCTCTTATTTGTTTTAAACTTACTGCACTCCAGCTTCATCGCATGCCCCCTTGTTCTAGTATTTTTGGAAAGCGTAAACAGACGCTCCATATCTATCTTTTCCACTCCACTCATTATTTTATATAACTCTATCATATCACCCCTCAGCCGCCTTTTCTCCAAGCTGAAGAGCCCCAGCCGCTTTAGCCTTTCCTCATAGGAAAGTCGTCCCACACCCTTAATCATCTTTGTCGCCCTTCTCTTGCACCTTTTCTAATTCCACTATATCTTTTTTGAGGTGCGGCGATAAGCCGAGGGGGGAGGGGCAAATTTCCCCAGGCCCGGACCTCCAAGAGGGTCCCAGGCGCCAGGTTCTCTCCTGCAACTGCCGGCATCCGAGTGATCGCGTCCCGACAGGAGTAGGAGAAAACTCCAGCAAAGCGGCCAGGCCCCCCTTGGTGGCTGGGGAGGACCCAGAGGCGCAGCTTCAGCGCTGCTCTTCTGCCCAGCTGAGCGGCGGCTTTTCCTCTCAGGGCGCATGCTCGGTTTTGAAACGGAGCATGCCCTGAGAGAAAAAGCAGCCGCAGGGGCAGGCAATCGGCAGAACAGCAGCGCTGGAGGAAGACGTCTTCTGCTGGCGGGGCATTGGGATCCCTGCCAGCCAACAAGGTATTTCAGCAGTGATCGGGGAGGGGGCAGCAGCGGTGATTGTGGGGGGGGGGGGGGGGGCAGCGGCCCTGCCCCGGGCCCAGTTCAGTCTCTCAGCGGCCCTGCAGATAAGTACCTGAGAGCACTTGATTGCATTTGGACTTTAACACTGAAACAAGAAAAAACTGCTAAAAAATTAAATAAATATGGAATCAAGTATGTAGGAGGCTTTTTTTTTAGGACTGATGAAGAAGTAGGGCGGGTCATTAGTCCAAGCTTTATCTCAGATGTGACCTGAGCCACTGAAGTCCTTTTTCCTCCTTTTGCTTTTCACCCTTAGCACATTAGACGTTACTTGCTAGTTTTGTATAGTGATATTTCCTGTGGAGCAAGTAAAAGCCAGTGAAGATATTTGAGACTTTAGAATTTGGCAATTTGAATGTGCGATGATTGAGAAGTCAGGAGCCTTGAAGTCCAAGGTCACTGAACCTGAGTTGGTTTCTTTGGTATGTTTCTGAGTACATTTTATAGATATACATTTTTTGGTGAATGTTGCTTTCAGCTATGGGCAGATAAAGACATGCATGGTCCATCCAATCTGTCCAACAATCACGTTAATTATCAAATCATTATTGAGCCAACAATCCAATAGTATTATTACAACACTAGTAAAAGAGGCCCGTTTCTGGAGCAAATGAAACGGGCGCTAGCAAGGTTTTCCTCCCCAACACCCCCCTCTCCCTTCCTCCCTCCCTACCGACCCCCTTTGTCATTCTGACGCCATTGCTCCGCACCTCCTGAACGCACCATACGCCATTGCTCCACCCTCGGTGTGTGACGCCATTGCTCCGTCCTCGACGTCATCACGTTTGACGCGAGGGCGGGGCCCCGAGACTTGGCGATTTCGGTGGCTTCACCACCACGAACCCTTCGAACCCGTCTTGAAGGAAGTGACGTCAGTGTCTTCAGAACATTGAGGGTGAGTTTTATTATATAAGATTTTATTCGCTAAGTTCCACTTTATGATGTCTTCCCCTCCTCCACTGAGATATACAGGACCCACACTAATCTAATCACTGGATTTATAGGGTTTGCAATAAAATACTACAGCTACATATATATATATATATAAATATATATACACACACACACACACACACACACACATATACACATATACATATATACACACACACATAAAATCAACCTTAATTCAAAGTCTGTTGGAAGAGAGAGAGAGATTTTAAGACTTCTACGAAAAGAAGTTTTAAGACTTCTGCGAAAAGCATAACATGAGATCTGTTTCTTCATCTGTAAAGGAAGCTCGTTCCAGGTCTCGACAGCTGTATATGAAAAAGATGATGCCAATATCTTTTAGTACTGGATGCTCTTAAAAAATGGAAAGATTAACAAATAAGAATCTTTTGACCTGGAAACTTTTCTAACTGAAGGAAATGCCATTAACAAAATCAAACTTTCTGGAGCCAGACCACGTAAAATTTTAAACACGAAGCAAGCTAATTTAAACAAGACACATGCTTTGATAGGAAGCCAATGAATAGACGCTAACAATGGAGAAACACGATCAAACCTTTGCTTTCCAAAAATCAATCTTAACAGCTGCGTTCTGCAAAAGTACTAATATTTTCATGAGAATACGAATGTGGAATAAAAAATATGCATACTTGATCCTGAGCCGTCCTTGCCATTTTCAGGGCTCAGACCAGTAAAAAAAAAAGAAAGAAGTCTGCACTGGGTCTACTTCCAGCTACTGGAGTTGCCGTTAAAACCCATTCCAGCCCATCCTGATCTGAGAGGATGAAGTTATCCGAAGAACGTCGATATTCAACCTATTCCCCGGATAATTTTAGGGCAGCAAAATAGACTCAATATTGTCACTCTACATGAGCAAAAAAGCAAAACAGCGAAGATGACTAACAAAAATAATCCAAAATTAAAAACAAAAAAAGATCAAATTTGTATTTAAAAATACAAATACATAAAAGAATTAAAAAATGAAAAAGACGACACTTGTTTATAAAAAAAAAATTAAAACACTTTATTAACTAAAGGATAGCAGGGAGACAGGGACTCGACACAGCTGTGTTTCGGCCGTGCAGGCCTGCGTCAGGAGTATTCTCACCGTGTGTTGATTTTTAATTCTATCCAATTATAAAAAAAATGTGTGTGCGTTAAATGATCCTTGTAACAAAGTGAGGCAAAAAGCATCAGAGCAAGTAGCCTAGTGGTTAGTGCAATGAACTTTGATCTTGGGGAAAGGGTTTGATTCCAACTGCAGCTAATTGCGACTCTGGGCAAGTCACTTAACTCTCCATTGCCCCACTTGTATATAGCATGTAAACTGCTTTGATTGTCACCACAGAACGGCGGTATATCAAATCCCATCCCCTTTTCCCCTTTGTGTCTGTGCCACTGCTGCTGCCCTTGAAAATCAGATGCTGTGCTTTACAGAGTCAAGAAAAGTGTTTATGAACTCGCCCCGGTGTGCACACGCATAAAAGCAGGCACTGGAAAAGACAGTGGGGTCATTTCATAAAGTATGTTTTTCAGGTTGAAAAGGGTTCTTATAAAGCTGCACTTAAATATACACACACAAAAGTAAAAGCACAGAAAATCTGCCCACTTTTATACGATCCGCATGTGCATGTTCAAAGAGATGTAATTTGGAAGGAGTTGCAATGTGTGAGACTATTTTATAAAATGTGTGAACATCAGTGCTACTCAAAACATTTTCCAGCCACAACGCCCATGACCCCACCAAGGTACAACTTAAATGACAAGCCTTTGTAGTGCCTGCACAGGTACAGACCCCAAGTACAACCCAGAATTTGGTGTATATACACCTTTGGAGTTGGTGAGGATTTGTGCACCGTCTGGTTCTGGGAACATACAGTAATAGCAGACTACCCATATTTTTACACATATAACATCCCCACATGTATAACGTGCACAAATTGGCTGCGCATATTTAAATTAAAATAAAACATTGTATAAATCACCCACGCATATGGGGGGAATACTATATTTGGCGTCTACAAAATCTGAAAATATTTCCGCCTAAGTGTATTCTACAAGTAGCACTTAGATTTAGGTGCGGTATATAGAACACGTTTAGTAGACACCCCTCCATTTATACCAACAAAAACATGGCATAAATCCTGGCATGTAGATTTAGGCGCAGAGGGCCATATTCTATAGCAGTGCATGTAAATTTTGGAATGCCCACAAAATGCCCATTTCCACACCCCTTTTTTGCCTGCGCACATTAAAATTTAGGCACTGTGCATTACAGAATACAATTAGCGATTTGCGCATTGTCAATTACTGCTCATTATTGCTTGTTAAGCGCTGTTAACAACGCTGATTAGCTTCTTAAGCTATTTAAGTTAGGCGCATTATAGAATATGCTTGGATTTTGGTGCAGAACGCTAGGCTTGCTATATAGAATCCGGGGGATAATGCATAGAGGGGTCTCTAAGTTTGTAAAAACACATAAAGACCACGTAATTTGCGTGAAAATACAATAAACTGTGTAGTAACCAATCTTCAGGGACCCAAAAACCAATAAAGAATAAATAATATATGTGGAGAACCGTCCAAACACTTGACAAAACCCACATCATGTATCCCAACGATCCAACATAAATCCCCACACCCTGCAACACAACATAATCAAAGGTCGTACTGGACAGTTTACTATCCTCTTTCCCTTGACCCATGACGCCCGATTCACTTTTATCTCATCTGACCACAACAGTGGCGTAGCGGGGGCGGCTGCCACCCGGGGCGGATCGCCGCTGCACCCCCCCCCCCCCGGGTGCAGACCAACACGACACCCCCCCACCGGCATAGCGCCACCCCAACACGGTCCCCACCTGCCTACGAGCTCCATCCATCTGCAGCGCTGCTGTAAAGAAGAAATCGCTTCGTCGGCCCTTCCCTCACTCACTGTGTCCCGCCCTTGAGGAAATAGGAAGTTACGTCAGAGGGCGTCAGTGAGTGAGGGAAGGGCCAACGAAGCGATTTCTTCTTTACAGCAGCACTGCAGATGGATGGAGCTCGTAGGCAGGTGGGGACTTTGTCGGGGGGGGGGGAGAGGCGTTGCGCCGGGGGGGAAGTGGACGGATGCACCCCCCCACCCGTTGACACCCGGGGCGGACCGCCCCCACCGCCCCGCCCTTGCTATGCCACTGGACCACAACACAATCTTGTATTTGTTGTCAACCGAAATGGCAAACGTCTTTACGATACCTTGTAGCCACATCGAGCCTGCAAATAGGTGGGAAACATGAGGGGTATAAATGTAACAAATAAATAAATCAAATATTGCCACCAAACTTTCATCACAGGTCCCAACAGCGAGTAAGTGACGCGATTGTCAAACTGCTACTTTTTGAAGCCGAATCCTGCGATTGACCTAAGTATGAAGTTTTTCTTTTTGGAGATAGGTTTAAATGATGCTCCACCATACACATTCATTTTTATCATTTATTATAAAGTTGAAGTTGATACCTTTTGGTCTTTTCACATAGGCACCCTGTTATAAAAATTACTCCCTATATACACAGGTGTCCCGGGGTAGAGAATGGACACAGCGGGGGTAGGGTGGGCATTCAGTACAGACATACATGCCGATTTTTATTGGCTGTACACAAAGATATATTTACACCTGCCTTGGAGCGCCTCCTTTTGGTGTGGTAATGCTATAAAAGCACAGAGGTATGTCTGAACCTTGATAGGGTAGGTGTGCTTTGGTAAAATTAGTTCACAGTTCAAAAATTTAAATATACCGCAAATCATAACAACTACCGTATTTTTCGGACTATAAGACACACCGGACCATAAGACGCACCTAGGTTTTAGAGGAGGGAAATAGGAAAAAAAAATTTTTCTTTTTTCCCTCCTCTAAAACCTAGGTGCTCCGGTGCGTCTTGTCCGAATCTCTCCCCCCTGCCCTGTCACCACTTCTCCCTACTCACGCGATCTTCCCTGGTGGTCTAGTGACGTCGGGGCAGGAAAGAGCCCCCTCTTTCCTGCCCAGCGCGCTGCTCTCCATCCTCCTGTATGCATTGCTGCCTGACGGTCTCGGCGACATTCAAAATGGCCGCCGAGAATTGAAGTCTCGGCGGCCATTTTGAATCTCGCCAAGACCGTCAGGCTGCATACAGGAGGATGGAGAGCAGCGCACTGGGCAGGAAAGAGGGGGCTCTTTCCTGCCCCGACGTCACTAGACCACCAGGGAAGATCGCGTGAGTAGGGATAAGTGGTGACAGGGCCGGGGGGAGGAGGTAACCCTGACGGCGATCCGGAACTCGGAGGGCGGGCGGCCTGCCAGCCAGCCAGCCAAATCTACCTTCGGACTATAAGACGCACCCCCCATTTTCCTCCCAAATTTTGGGGGAAAAAAGTGCGTCTTATAGTCCGAAAAATACGGTAAGTGGTTTACAATTTAAAAATATATATATGGTAGTGCTAGAAATCAAAGGGGAAATGAAGGGGAAGGGAGGACCTAGGTTACAACTCTCATCTAAGAAAAGAAAATCACATCAAATCAACATATGCAATTACTTTAAAAACGTTATTAGATTAAGACACAACAGGAAGGGAGGAGGTTCAGACAGAAGACACATTAACATGAAGTTACTGCCAAATGGGTTTGCAAACTGGCAATCTGTAAGGGGAATAAAAGATTTAATGAGGAAATACCTGCTTAAACAAAGACGTTTTTAACACTGCTTTGAACTTTAATAGAGAGGATTCCTAAGACCTGGGGTATTCCAAAGCTTTGGAACTCCTTGCCAGAGGATGTGGTAACAGTGGTTAGTGTATAGGCTGTATAGAGAGAGGTGTGACCAGCAGAAGAAAAGAGGTTTTAATGCCCCTGTATAAGTGGTTGGTGAGGCCCCACCTGGAGTATTCTGTTCAGTTTTGGAGGCCGTACCTTCCTAAGGATGTAAAAAGAATTGAAGCGGTGCAAAGAAAAGCTACACAAATGGTATGGGATTCGCATTACAAGACATATGAGGAGAGACTTGCTGACCTGAACATGTATACCCTGGAGGAAAGGAGAAGCAGGGGTGATATGATACAGACGTTCAAATATTTGAAAGGTATTAATCCGCAAACGAACCTTTTCCGTAGATGGGAAGGCAGTAGAACTAGAGGACATGAAATGAGGTTGAAGGGGGGCAGACTCAAGAAAAATGTCAGGAAGTATTTTTTCACAGCGAGAGTGGTGGATACTTGGGAATGCCCTCCCACGGGAGGTGGTAGAGATGAAAACGGTAACAGAATTCAAACATGCATGGGATAAACATAAAGGAATCCTGTTCTGAAGGAATGGATCCTCAGAAACTTAGCGGAGATTGGGTGGCAGAGCCGGTGGTAGGAGGCGGGGCAGATACAAATCAAGGTAAGGTATACACAAAAAGTAGCACATATGAGTTTATCTTGTTGGGCAGACTGGATGGACCGTGCAGGTCTTTTTCTGCCGTCATCTACTATGTTATGTTACTATCAGGCTTATTTTCGAAAGTGATCGCCGGCAATCTTCCGACATAAATCGGGAGATGGCCGGCGATCTCTCAAAAGCGGCGAAATCGGTATAATCGAAAGGTGCTTTTTTGACACCTTCGCCGCTTTCCGTCGCCGCGCCGGCGAAAGTTCAAAGGGGCGTGTCAGCGGCGTAGCGAAAGCAGGACATGGGCAGGCATGGGCGTGGCTACCAGATGGCCGGCTTTCGCAGATAATGGAAAAAAAAAGCAGAGTTAATCAGTATTTCTTGGTCCTTTTATTTTCACGACCAAGCCTCAAAAAGGTGTCCCAACTGACCAGATGACCACCGGAGGGAATGGGGGATGACCTCCCCGTACTGCCCAAGTGGTCACCAACCCCTTCCCACACTAAAATTTTTTTTTTTTTTTAACCTTTTTTTTTTAACCAGCCTGTATGCTAGCCTCAAATGTCATACCCAGCTCCCTGACAGCAGTATGCAAGTCCCTGGAGCAGTTTTCAATGGGTGCAGTGCACTTCAGGCAGGCAGACCCACTTGTGGTGATAAGTGTTAAGCCCTCCAAACCCCCCCCCCCAAAACCCACTGTACCCATATGTAGGTGTCCCCCTTCACCCATAAAGGGCTATGGTAATGGTGTAGAGTTGTGGGGAGTGGGTTTGGGGGGGATTTGGGGAGCTCAGCACCTAAGGTAAGGGAGATATGCACCTGGGAGCTTTTTTTGTATTTTTTAAACATTTTTAGAAGTGCCCCCTAGGGTGCCTGGTTGGTGTCCTGGCATGTCAGGGGGACCAGTGCACTACAAATGCTGGCTCCTCCCATGACCAAATGCCTTGGATTTCGCCGGTTTGAGATGGCCGGCATTTTTTTTCCATTATCGCTGAAAAACAAAACTGGCGATCTCAAACCCGGCGAACTCTGGCATTTGGCCGGGCTAAACCGTATTATCGAAAAAAAAGACGGCCGGCCATCTTTTTCGATAATACGGTTCCGGCCGGCCGTTGCGCCGCCGCCAAAATAGATCGCCGTCTATTTCGACGGCGACGTTCGATTATGCCCCTCCACGTTATTTGGGTTTAAAAATGGTTTGGACAAGTTCCTGAAGTTCACAGTCTGCTATTGAGATAAACATGGAAAAAGCCGCTTTTTGCCCTGGGATTGGTAGCATGAATCTTGCTACTATTTGGGATTGTCAGGTACTACCTGAATTGGCCACTGCTGGAAGCAGGAAACCGGGCCAGATGGACCATCGGTCTGCTCCAGTATGGCTATTCTTGTGAGATGCCACTGAAAAACAGGATGAACAATGGACAGGGTGTGATTTAATTTGGATACGAGTGGGAACAGCGAGTAAATTTTGCTGAGATCATAGAATATGTGCAGGCAAATAGGGAAGGAGCAACCAGTTCAGAAATAAAGGTACCCTCGTACAAAGTACAAGGAAAGTAAGAACGAGAAATTTGTATATAATTCAAAAAGAAATTTTTTTTATTTATTTTTGTTACATTTGTACCCCGCGCTTTCCCACTCATGGCAGGCTCAATGCGGCGGGCAATGGAGGGTTAAGTGACTTGCCCAGAGTCACAAGGAGCTGCCTGTGCCGGGAATCGAACTCAATTCCTCAGGACCAAAGTCCACCACCCTAACCACTAGGCCACTCCTCCAATGTTCAATGATCAGTAAAAGAGAGACAATCATCATCTTTTCTTGCACCATAAAATTAGTCTCTTAAGGGTTCATTTTATAACAGGGCTTCTCTGGCAAAGTTTTACAAATGAGTCTATTATTTGAGGAGACTGCTATTGCTGCCAGGTGGTGGGGAGGGAAAAAGATCATTCCCCTCCTGTGCCTCTTCCCTCCCTTCCCCTGAGGTGAATTCCTGTCATACTCACCTCAAGCCAGAGAAGTCAGAAAGGACACATAGTAAACAAAGGGCCTCATTTACTATCCTGTGTTAAAGCACATTTACTCACATTAATTTCAGTCAAGCACAGAGCTTGTAGGTATCTCCCACAGGGAAGAAGGCTGGCATGATTTCACATGCATTAAATCACATTAACACGCTTTAGAAAATGAGGCCCCAAACATGAAGTTTTCAGCCTATCCACCTCCTCGATCCCCCAAGGCCTGAGGGCCGAATGGGAAAATGAGTTAAACCTCAGTACCCACCCTGTTTAATCCTAAGTAAAAGGAATCAGGTGCTCACAGTCTGGCATTATGCTGAAATTACAGCACCAGCACAGAACTATGGCACAGCTGAGACCATGTCATGAGGGGAGGAGCAAGGAAAGACCATAGGTGATGTCTATAAAATATTGAGTGGCGTGGAACGGGTAGAGGTAAATCGCTTGTTTACTCTTTCAAAAACACTAGGACTAGGGGGCACACAATGAAGCTACTAAGTAGTAAATTTAAAATAAATCTGAAAAAAATATTTATTCACTCTACAAGTAATTCAGCTCTGGAATTTGTTGCCAGAGAATATGCTAAATGCAGTTAGCTTAGCAGGGTTTTAAAAAAGTTTACATTATTTCCTAACAGAAACGTCCGTAAACCATTGTTAACATGGACTTGGGAAAATCCTCTGCTTATTTCTAGGATACTGTCAAAACATCCTCTGGCACTTCTCTACTCCAAAATGCAAATTCAATGGATGATGATTAGAGGCGTCACATGTAGGAATTGGACGGTATGGCTCCCCCTTGCGAAACAGGCAACCTGTCAGGGTTTGTGAGCATGCCGGTGTAGGGTTACCATTTTGTGTCCTCTGAAAAAGAGGACACATGTCACGCCCCCCTACCCCGCCCCGCCTCATGCCCCGCCCTGCCCCGCCCCCTTCGGGTCCTCGTTCCGCCCCTATTCCACGCCCCCCCCCCGTCACATATCCCCCCCCTCACTTACTATCTAGCCCTGGTGGTCTAGTAGCGTCTTCTCTTCGGGGCAGGAAAGAGCCTCCTCTTTCCTGCCCGGAGCGCTGCCTGCCCTTGCCTGCTGCATCCTCCTCGGTCTGGCTGGGGATTCAAAATGGCCACCGAGAGTTGAAGCGGCCTCGCGAGAGTTCAACTCTCGGCGGCCATTTTGCATCCCCAGCCAGACCGAGAAGGATGATAGACAGGGGAGGCAGCGCTCCGGGCAGGAAAGAGGGGGCTCTTTCCTGCCCCGAAGACGTCACTAGACCACCAGGGAACATGGTAAGGAAGGGGAGGGGACAGGAGACCAGACCCACGGCGCCGATCGCCCACCCACACGCACGCGCCTGCCCGCACCCACGTTTGTCCAGAAATCCGGACAAACGTGGGTGCGGGCAAAATCCGCCGGACGCCCCGGACATGCCCTCAAAAAGAGGACATGTCCGGGAAAGCCGGACGAATGGTAACCCTATGCCGGTGCCTACAAGATAAGTAACATACAGCCTTACCATTAATATTGTGGTGTTATGCTATGAATAAGTAGTTATATACATTCAAGCATTGGATGGTTGGGGGTGTAGTCTGTGATTAAAACATTTTCACGGACTGAGGTTCACCATGAGAGTGAAGTGACATCAGCCGTGGTGATTAAATGAGACTTCTCCCATACCACATAACTGAACTTGTAAATTTCCTCTACTAGTTTGTTTTTTGTATTTCTAGGATAAGCAGAGTAAAATATATTGTACTGTTTTGGGATCTTACCAGGTACTTGTGACCTGGATTGGCCACTGCTGGAAACAGGATACTGGCCTGATGGACCTTCGGTCTGTCCCAGCATGGCAATGCTTACGTTCTTATTTTCTAACCAGGCCAGAGCTGGTCCATCAGACTCCTCCAACCATTGGAGCTGACTCTGTGGGTGCTTGAGCACCCCCAATATTAAGAAAGTTCCTTGTATGTGTCCAGGGAGGGATTGTGTGTCGTGGAGGAGTGGCCTAGTGGTTAGGGTGGTGGACTTTGGTCCTGGGGAACTGAGTTCGATTCCCACTTCAGGCACAGGCAGCTCCTTGTGACTCTGGGCAAGTCACTTAACCCTCCATTGCCCCATGTAAGCCGCATTGAGCCTGCCATGAGTGGGAAAGCGCAGGGTACAAATGTAACAAAAATAAAATAGATACTATTGGAGATTCTACATGGAATGTTGCTAGCAACACTCCATGTAGAAGGCTGCGCAGGCTTCTGTGAGTCTGACGTCCTGCACGTATGTGCAGGACGTCAGACTCACAGAAGCAGAAGCCTGCGCGGCCACATTGGTGGAATAGCAACATTCCATGTAGAATCACAAATAGTAGCAACAGTGGAGGAGTGGCCTAGTGGTTAGGGTGGTGGACCCAGTTCCTGGGGAACTGAGTTCGATTCCCACTTCAGGCACAGGCAGCTCCTTGTGACTCTGGGCAAGTCACTTAACCCTCCATTGTCCCAGGTACAAATAAGTACCTGTATACAATATGTAAGCCGCATTGAGCCTGCCATGAGTGGGAAAGCGCGGGGTACAAATGTAACAAAAAAAAATATATAAATAAAAATTATTTTCATTCGGTTTAGCACCCCCAGTAATTTTGAAAAGTTGGCTCCTATGCCTCCAAACAATTTTATCCAACTCCATGTTCTGGATCTTACTATACCAGACACAGGCAGCACTGTGCAAGGACACATAACAGCCAGTCCTCGCTCAGCTGCTACTGTCTGGAAAAAGGCTTCTGAATCTCCAAGCTCAGGGGACTCTAGACTTTCCTTCTAATTCTGCTATGGCTAGAGGAGTTTGTCAATCTGAAGTCCTTGTATTCTGCAAGAGCTCTCTGATTTACTGGTGAAAAGGTTACAGTGGGGAATTCAGTTTCATGCTTTCTTTTCTTGTATAGCTAACTGCATTTCTGATAGACCATCTGCTCTGTCCTCAGGCCTGGAGGGGGGAGCTTAGCTTTGTACAGCGATGAATGTGCAATACAACTGTTATATAACATTACCAAGTACTTACATTCCATCTACACCAATTTCTTGTTCAAAGTGGATTATATATTATAAGAGAGCAGGCAACAAAGTCTGGGAAGTACAACCAATAATATTTGTTATTAAACCAACATAAAAAACAGACTAAGACTGAATCATCAATGTTCATCTACATAGGAGACCGAGGGCCCTGTTTACTAAGCCGCGCTAGTGTTTTTAGAGCACGCTAAACGCTAGAGTTGCCCATATATTCCTCTGGGAGATTTAGCATTTAGCACATGCTAATCACTAGCGCACGCTAAAAACGGTAACGTGCCCTTAGCGCTACTTAGGAAACAGGGCTCTTAGTCTGAAGGTACATAGTTCTTAAATAAATAGTCTTAACAGACTTACAAAAAAAAGATATAGGTGCTCATTTTCAAAGCACATAGAGTGGAGGAGTGGCCTAGTGGTTAGAGTGGTGGACTTTGGTCCTGGGGAACTAAGGAACTGAGTTCGATTCCCACTTCAGGCACAGGCAGCTCCTTGTGACTCTGGGCAAGTCACTTAACCCTCCATTGCCCCATGTAAGCCGCATTGAGCCTGCCATGAGTGGGAAAGCGCGGGGTACAAATGTAACAAAAATAAAATAGATACTATTGGAGATTCTACATGGAATGTTGCTACTATTGGAGATTCTACATGGAATGTTGCTATTCCACAAGCAACATTCCATGTAGAAGGCTGTGCAGGCTTCTGTTTCTGTGAGTCTGACGTCCTGCACTGCCACATTCCATGTAGAATCTCAAATAGTAGCAACAGTGGAGGAGTGGCCTAGTGGTTAGGGTGGTGGACTTTGGTCCTGATGAACTGAGTTCAATTCCCACTTCCGGCACAGGCAGCTCCTTGTGACTCTGGGCAAGTCACTTAACCCTCCATTGCCCCATGTAAGCTGCATTGAGCCTGCCATGGGTGGGAAAGCGTGGGGTACAAATGTAACAAAAATAAATAGTAACCTATGTAACTTTGTATGTCTATGTGCTTTGAAAATGAGCTTCATAACGATATCAAATGAGTTACAGATGTAGGGGATACATTCCAGATCTTGGCTGCCTGATAAGAAAAAAAACAAAAAGAATAAGAAAGATTCTCTTAGATCTTGGAACCTTCTTTAGCAAATCACATTTCATAATACCAATAGCATCCGTCAGAACCAGAAGTTCCTTAAAATATTTTCTAAATAAAATATCAGCAGATAACAAGGAACAAAGGGGAAAATTCAAAAAATCTCAATTAGAAGACCTAATTTGATTTTCCAACACCTCTAGCAGTCTATGCTACTACTACTACTATTTAGCATTTTTATAGCGCTACAAAGCGTACGCAGCGCTGCACAAACATAGAAGAAAGACGGTCTCTGCTCAAAGAGCTTACAATCTAATAGACAAAAAATAAAGTAAGCAAATCAAATCAATTAATGTGTACAGGAAGGAGGAGAGGAGGGTAGGTGGAGGCGAGTGGTTACAAGTGGTTACGAATCTTGCATGGAATCTTGTCACTCTTTAGGATTCCAGAATCTTGCTATTCTTTGGGGTTCTACATGGAATGTTGATACTCCTTGAGACTACTACTACTACTATTTAGCATTTCTATAGCGCTACAAGGCATACGCAGCGCTGCACAAACATAGAAGAAAGACAGTCCCTGCTCAAAGAGCTTACAATCTAATAGACAAAAATAAAGTAATCAAATCAATTAATGTGTACAGGAAGGAGGAGAGAAGGGCAGGTGGAGGCAAGTGGTTACAAGTGGCTACAAGTCAAAAGCAATGTTAAAGAGGTGGGCTTTCAATCTAGATTTAAAGATGGTCAAGGATGGGGCAAGACGTAGGGGCTCAGGAAGTCTATTCCAGGCATAGGGTGCAGCGAGACAGAAGGAGCGGTCTGGAGTTGGCAGTAGTGGAGAAGGGAACAGATAAGAAGGATTTGTCCATGGAACGGAGTGCAACAGAAGACTATCTTTAATCCCAGATGTTCCAACCTTGTTGTCGAGACCCAATCTGGGTTTCAACCTTTTAAATAGCGTTGTCCCATTTGCTGTTCAAACACTTTGCAACAACTTGCTGGGAAAAATGACAGCGCTGCTGTACTGGGCCCTGCAGCAATGTTTCAGTCCATTTCACCACTCTCCAAGCATCTAACAGAAATATTTGCGAAGGCTCCACTCCACCAGCAGGGACCTTCCTTAGGAAACAAAACTGGCTGTAACTGTTCAGTAGATGTTGGCAAAGTGAATATAGGCAACTGTGGCATAGCTAAAATTCTCCCCAAGGAGGAAAAACCCTTCTCTGGACAAACCCCCTGAGGGGGGACAGATAGGAAGAATTAGGCAGAACAGGGGAACGCCTTTCCCCTGATCTCAATGAAGCTCCGGAGTCCAAACCAATAAGAGGCGGAAGAGTACCTTTATCCATCACCATCAAATGTTTCTCAATCGGGCAAGCAACCACATGGGGAGCTTACTAAGGGACATTCAGGCTTGGCCTTACTTTTCCCCCTAGAAACAAAATACAAAAAACCCAAAGTACCTGAAAGGAGAGTTTCTCTTCCAGGCCAAAAGTTCTTGGCTCCACTGAGACTCCAAAGGGCTCTCAAGGGGACTGGTGTGCCGCTTAGAGCACGCCCCTTTGGCCGTACCCTCCGGCTGCACCGCAGAGGTTATCTGTAATTTAAGGTACAGAGTTGTCCTGCACTGAGTCCAACCTAATAGGATGAGGAGGAGGGGGGAGTACCTTTATCCATCACCAACAAATGTTTCTCAATCAGGCCGACAATCACAGGGGTTCTTGCCATGGGACATTCAGGCTTGGCCTTACGTTACCCCCTAGAAACAAAATACAAAAATCCCAGAGTACCTGAAAGGAGAGTTTCTCTTCCGGGCCAAAAGTTCTTGGCTCCACCGAGACTCCAAAGGGCTCTCAAGGGGACTGGTGTACCGCTCAGAACACCCCTTTGGCCATACCCTGCGGCTGCACCGCAGAGGTTATCTGGAATTTAAGGTACAGAGTTGTCCTGCACTGAGTCCAACCTAATAGGACGAGGAGGAGGGGGAGTACCTTTATCCATCAGCACCAAATGTTTCTCAATCGGGCCGACAATCACAGGGGTTCTTGCCATGGGACATTCAGGCTTGGCCTTACGTTTCCCCCTAGAAACAAAATACAAAAAGCCCAAAGTACCTGAAAGGAGAGTTTCTCTTCCAGGCCAAAAGTTTTTGGCTCCACCGGGACTCCAAAGGGGACTGGTGTGCCGATTAGGGCACGCTCCTTTGGCCACACCCTGCGGATGCACCGCAGAGGTTAGCTGGAATTTAAGATGCAGAGTCGTCTTACACTGGTGATGTCAGTGGGACAAGGCAAGATGGAACCACCTCCTGCCTCAACCAGCTTAAAGGCTCTACAGCCGGCTCCTCGATGTTCCGCAAGTACAAACTCCTCTCCAACTGCTTCTTAACAAGTTCTTAGAACAACCTAGATCAGGGGTAGGCAACTCCGGTCCTTTCACTTCTAGAAACTTGGTTCAAATCCCTCTCAAATTCAGCCAAGACCAAAAGCTGGTGCCACATGAGAAGCCCAACAATTAAGGGCACTAAACTCCTAAATCACAGATCGTGCTAAACACAACACAAAACTACCCCTTCTTGGACACAGCGAAAGAGTCTGCTATATATTGTGGGCAGGAATCTGTGTCAACATGGAATGAATTAGTGGTCTCAGGCCACATACCCACAGTATGAGATCCGGGCCACTAACATCGCAGACAGAAGTTGTAGTAACTGGCCTCCTAGTCAGCCACTTCAGCAAAATGTTAAAGGTAGAGAGGACAAAGGGGCCTGATTTTTGAGAGGGAGAATTTAGGAAACACCACAGCCTTGCCCCACCCACTCCACCTCCTTGCTCCACCCACTGGCACATCTCACTTTCGCAGCCCTGGCACCAACAAGCCACTTCCCCTTCCAGCAGCAGGAGATAACTTAATAAAATATCTCCGGCTGTCGCATGACCAATCTCAAAATGAAGGGGGAGACTGATGAGTGGGAATTCTTGGTTCCCTAGCGGGAGTATGGCACATGAAAGCTGAATGCGGGAGACTTGGCAGGTCTGGTAAAGGATGTTATTCGCTTCTAAATAGAACCATCCACTTGTTCAGAGTTCAGGCCAATCCACAGAGTGAGAAACCTTGCAGTACCATCAAAATTGTCAGTGTTATTACATTTTTTGAAAGCAAATTCAGCCCCTGCCCCCCTCCACTGAAACATTTTTCTACCTACGAAGCAGTGCAGGGCAGTCTGGATTAGTAGCATATGAGGGAATAAGATGGTATTTTCAATCTGCCTAGAAGAACACTACTATTTAAAAATATTTTCTGTTTTCATTTTTTTTTAATTCTTACAAAGAATAAGCAACCCAGAATGTGTCAACCAAAATACTTCAGTGTGGAGGCGCCACCTTGTGGCCTATAGCCACCAGTCAACTTTATTTTCAGGTAAAATTAAAAAACAAGTTGTCCGATGGACCCCAAAACTCTTTAAAATAAAACTTCTAAAACCCCACAAACCACCCAAAAGTAAACAGATTATTTCCTCTCCCTCTCTCATGATTTAGAATCTGGTTTGAAGTCTTAAAATAGTTTATTCTGCATCTATCGCTCCTTTTCTTTAAAAGACAGGATGGGGCAATCAGAGGAAAGCGCTTGCAAAACCCACTCTGCACCAAAACACTGGAATAGAAAAAAATGTAAAAATTGCAGAAAGTGCAAAAACAGAGCAGATCCAAATCCAATACATAAAATGATGCCCTTATTTAAAAATACCTTTAAATCCAGAGAACATTTATTTAAAATTGCTTCCCATTTGAGAATTATTAAAGCCCTTAAGTTGTTCACAGATGATGAAGATTTCCTTAACAAATGGGAAGTAATTAAAAAAAAATGTTCTCTGGATTTAAGGGTATTTTTAAATAACGGCATCATTTTATTTATCGGATTTGGATCTGCTCTCTTTCTGCGTCTACTCTGTTGCAGGTCTGTGTGGCCTCTTTATGCACTCCAAAATTGCAGAAAGTGACACACAAGCCTTACCAAACCAAGTCAAATGCTTCCAACTAAGTCCAACGCACGTCAGTTTGGAACTACCACCCGGCTACCGCGTGGCCCAGACGGTAATTCCATTTTTTTACGTACGTCCGATACAAACGGCAGAAAATATTTTTTATTTTCTACCACGTGGCGCTAACTGGACGGTAATCGGCAGTGTAAGTGCACTGACGATTACCGCCCGGTTAATGGGTGACGGTAAGGTCTCAGGCCCAAAAATGGATTTGCGCTGAAAAATTGTTAACTGCGCACATCCAACACACGTGCCTACAACAGTGCCATTTTTCAGCGCACCTTAGTAAAAGGACCCCTTAACCCCCCCACTGCCTCAAGTACAAATTTAGACTGCGAGCCCTCAGGGGACAGGAAAACACCTACTGCATTTGAATATACTCGGCTTTAATAGCTTTCAGGCTTTCTAGGCGATGAAATAAAAGATCAATCAAAAGTGGGCAAGACATGGGTGGGGCTCCCACTAACACACAGCATTCTGTAGGTCACTTTGGCCCTTGCCACATTTACCTGACTGTAGTTACAACAGGTCTATGACTGGGGTAACTGATGCCAGGTTACGATAATATCTCATAAAGGAATTTGGGGGTCCAGTTGCCAATGAATAGGCTCTCACCGTGCGGCATCAGGGCGAACGAAAGAAGGTGCCCACTTATAAAATTACCTCTATGGAGCCTAAACCTAAAATAAATAAATAAAATAGAAGCAGAGAGGGGAAAACAAACAAAATGTATCTGTGAAACTAAGCACTGTATGCAAAATAATCTAATGCATATTTATTGTGACTCCTAAAACCAAGGCTGGATAGAGGTGTTCTGTCCTCTGACAGCCTTGCACTAGTTTATAATGTGACCCTAAAATGTGTTTAATGCTTTTACTGTTATTCTCGCTTCTAAGGATTTTCATTGCTGCAGTTCTCACTGCAAAGGTACGTGAGCAATGCATTGTGTGTAATGTAGTTCACAGGCAATGCAGCCACACTTGCCTGTCTGTATAAGAACTGTTACTATTGGTTTGTGCTGCTGCCTAGACCTCCTCTCTTTCTCAGCCAAGCTTGGCTCCTTTGTCTACCTGCTATCATTTCCTGGTCATTCTTACTATCCTCTGTCCTGAGAGGTCAGCCAGGTATGACCTTTGCCTCCAATCCAGGGCTGTCCTCTAGGACCACTCTTGCTACCTGATGGCAGGCTCTGTCCCTATTGGTCTCTTTACCCCCTCCTCCCTGGCCCTGTATGAGCCTTCTTGGCCTCTCTGTCTCTTCCTTCATGAGGCATTCTCCATCTTGCTTCAGACAGCACTTGTCCTGCTAAAACTCCCTGGAACGAACTTGGTTTTTTTTTACCTTGAATATATCTTCCTAATGAGATATTGCACTTTCCAGTCACCCAGCTCTGAGCTACTTCTACCTGTTCAACTATTTTCCCACCTCTGCAATAAAGCTGCCTTTCTTCAGATTTTTACCTCCAACCACTGATACAGCTCTCAGAATTACGGAGTCTCTGTGCCCTGGGGCAACACTTCTGAACATCTTACTGTGAGTAAATTATCTATATGTACTCAATAAAGGAAACTTCAGGAAATAAAGAGACTTCAGGTGTGTGCTGGTGTGCCAAGATTATACTTCAAGATATTGAGACTTTACAGTTAACAAGTCGTAAGAGGCTTGACAGGGGGTGTCCTGCGGACTGCCCTGAGGCCCCAATGCTCAAAAGTAAATGTGGCCACTAGAGGCCATTAGCACCATACGAGCACCCGTATTTACTAGTGCAGAATGTTCAGAGGGATCTGGCACAGCAAACGAACATGCCAGGCCTTAGCGCAGATAACATGCAAATATAGTTAAGCTCATGTTAATGAGGTAATTTTGTATTCCTCCCCAATACTCAGAAAAGAGCACCCGAACCAAAACTGCCTTACTACTGCAAAAAAAAAAAAAAAACAACATTAGGTCGGAGCAGGAGTTAGGGCAGTGGTTCCCAAACCTGGTCCTGGAGGCATCCCAGACAGTCAGGTTTTTGGGATGCCCACCATGAATATTCATGATAGAGATTTGCATGCACTGCTTCCACTGCATGCAAATCTCTCTCATGAATATTCATGGTGGATATCTCCAAAACCAGACTAGCTAGGGTGCCTCCAGGACCAGGCTTGGGAACCATTGCATTAGGGTGTTGGAAGAGAGGATTTCTCATGATTCTCATGCTTCTCTCATGATTCTTTCTACAAAATCTGCCAGTTTCGATTGCTCTTGGAAGCAGAAGGAAGCCCATGCAAGCTCTTAAGAGCAAGTTGTGAGAAACAGCAGGACCCCACGCATTGGCATCTCTTTCCTGCACCTAAATTTAAAGCATCCATGCAAAAAAAAAAAATTTTGAAAATGCCCAGTGAAAGCACACATGGCGTCTGTTTCCTGTATCTAAAAATAAGCGTCCAACCTAATAAAAAATTTTAAATGCTTATATTTAAGCCGCAGAAAACAGGTGCCAAGGTATGAAAACGGTAACGGAGTTCAAACATGCGTGGGATATGCATAGAGGAATCCTGTGCAGAAGGAATGGATCCTCAGAAGCTTAGCTGAAATTGGTGGCGGAGCAGGTGGGGGGAAGAGGGGTTGGTGGTTGGGAGGCGAGGATAGGGGAGGGCAGACTTATACGGTCTGTACCAGAGCCGGTGATGGGAGGCGGGACTGGTGGTTGGGAGGCGGGAAATACTGCTGGGCAGACTTATATGGTCTGTGCCCTGACAAGGACAGGTACAAATTCAAGGTAAGGTATACACATGAGTTTGTCTTGGGCAGACTGGATGGACCATGCAGGTCTTTTTCTGCCGTCATCTACTATGTTCCTATGTACTATATGTATGCTTCACATCTTTTACCAGGAACATGCACATAGGAGCCAAGCTTAATGTGGAATTCTTCTGCGCATGCGCCAAACACAATCCTCCTGCCGAATTTCCTCATGCTGAATGCTATGAGCGCGCCTATATTTGCATCTCATTAGCGTTGTGCATTAGGACGTTTTTCTGTGCTGTTCCGGTGCTGTTTTTAAGGCACTATTTGGAACAGCGCTGGAGTTTCGAGTATTGGGGCCTGAGATCCTTTGATCTGAGCACTTGAAGTCTTGGTTTTTCTAAAAGAAGCAGGGAGCTAGAAAAGGATTGGCCCAGCCTGCGGTTAACTCCAATTACAGCTTTACAGCAACAATAACCTGAGAAAAGTATAGGGGACACAAAAGAGACAGAATATCTGCAATGTAAATACAACAGAACAAACAGCAGACCAACAGATATAAAAGTTCAAAGCAAGGACTTTAATTCATACATCACAGAGGCCTAGCGTGGCCGTATTTCACCAAAAGTCCTTGCTTTGAACTTTGTTGGTCTGCTGAGAAAAGTATATACTTAATGATCACAGGTAGAATTCTCAATGTTAGTGAAGCACTGCACTCTTTCAAAGTAGATTAAAAGTGTGTAGAAAGCTGCATTAAAGTGCAACTTATTCCTAATTCATCAGAAACACTATGACAGGAGGCACTGCAATTAAAAACATTAATTTTTTTATTTCAAAAATTCATTAAAAATATATATATGCAAAAATACAGGACCTCAACATATCCTTTAATTATTGCATTTTGCCAGTAGGATGGGTTTTTATCAACTTCTTAATCCTCAAAGTGAGCCTTCATGTTCGCAAGCAAACTCTGCTCTTGGGTGCCACACCCGTCCTTGCTTAATGTCCAAGAAGCTCCACCCACAGCACACAGACTCTTTAAACCTATTAACAAATGTGTTTGGGTGAGAAGCATGGTCTGGAAATTAGACATTCCAAGTCTGTCAGCTATGCAAATGAGTGCAGCTGGCTCCCTGTAAACTCAGTTTATGATTAGTAATGATTAATTGGATTTAAATAATGCATGAGTATCACCATTGCCTAGTCATTTGCTGCTGACATTAACTCCCTAGGGCACCCTGGTTCCTAACCAACTTCTCCCTTCCAGTAGCAAATCTTGAAAAGGTGGGTTTCAATTTATCACACCAAATTCCAAGGTTAGATACTAGCTGTCCCCCTTGCTCCTACATGAAATAACCACTAGGCTCTGGCTCAGTGGCGTAGGAAGGGGGGGGGCGGTGGGGCAGTCCGCCCCGGGTGGACGCGCTGGGGGGGGGTGTCGGCTCGCTAGTTCCCTGCTCTTTCTGCCCCGGAACAGGTTACTTCCTGTTCCGGGGCAGAGAAAGCAGGGAAGCGGCAGAGCCGATGCAGCTCCCAGTGACGTGCACTGGGGGCGGATCGGTCCTCCCGCCTGCCCCCCGCTGAAAGGTAGGGTGCGTTTTGGGGGGGGGGTGCGCTCCGGAGGGGGGGGTGCCGTGCCCTGCACCCGGGGGGAGGGGGTGCGCAGCGGCGACTCGCCCCGGGTGTCAGGCACCCTCGCTACGGCACTGCTCTGGCTCCTACAGTTTACAGCTGAGGCAATTATAGTATTTCAGTGTATTGATGGCTCACATTTACTTTCTTTCCTTTACCTGAAATAAGGAGTTGGAGTTTCCTTTATGTTGAAATAGATGTTGATTTCTCCTTGTTGCTCTCACACCCTGTGCTCTTAACTGTTAAGGCAACACGTCAGCCAGTAGCTGAGATGGATAACTCATTCCCAGATGGTGTAAAAGAAAATTCACACAGTCTTAACTTAAGAGGCCTCATGAGCTAAGGTGCAGAGTGATTTTGCAAAAGAGCACTCTGACTTTAGGTTTAGCTCATCCTTTTCCCCAAGTTCAAGGTGAGTTACAGCAGGTTATTTCCCTGTCCCTGTAGGGTTTACAGTCTAAATTCGTACCTGAGGCAACAGAGGATTAAGTGCAGAAGCGGAGCCAGGTTGAAGGCGCAGGGGGAGCGAGGGGAGCGAAAGCGGCATGAGAGCGGACTTCTGCCGGCGCGCATTTTAAATGCAACACGTTGGGTAAAAAGTAGGCGCCGGCGGAACTCCATTTAGGGGAGCGGCGGCTCCCCTGGCGCCCCCCCCCCTAGCTACGCCACTGATTAAGTGACTTGTCCAGCATCACAAGCAGCCTGATGATCAAAGGTAAATGTGGGCGCTAGAGGCCACTAGCGCTGGCCTGGCGACCACATTTACCTTCGCACCCATGATCAAAGGGCCAATAGCGCCTACACCCCTCAATACAGCAGAGCTCATTTAAATTAGATTTAAATGAGCTCTGCGGTATTCCACCCCTATGATTAGAGAACAGCACTCTGATTGTAGGGGCGGAATGGTGCCTTTACCAGGATGCACTGGGCAAGGCAGGGAGCCGCCATTTTGAAGGTGGCACTGGAAGAGGTGAGAGTATGCCACTCTCATCACGGAGGTACCGGGGGAGGGGGCGGGTAGGGGGTTGTGTTGGCAGTAGGGCAGCATATGGGGATTGCTGCCGCCACAGCCAACATTTCAAAACAAAGAAAAAACAAGGTAGGATCGGGGACGAAGGGGGGGGGGGGGAATGCCAGACTACAGATATCTGAACATTAACCCTAATCCCATCGACTAGGGTCCCATGTGGCTAGGGGAGGGAATTGGCAGAGAGTGTGGAAAGATGGTGGACTCCAAGAGGGGGGAGAGGGGGGAGCCATCTTATCCCTGCCTCAGGTGGCAGATTCCCTTGGGCCGCCCCTAGCTCTACTGTAAGCCTCCCTTTATCAGCCCCCGAGTTTTGTAATTCCATCTGTGGCCTTCCTCCTTTCACCCATATACCTGAAAAAAAAAAAAAGTCTTGTCATCCCATTTTAACTCTTATGTTATTTATTCTTCCACCGTTCTTATACTATCCTGATTTCGTCATCTGTCTCAGCTTTATACGATATTCTTTTTTATATTCCTCTTTTCGTGAGCATCTGTATTTTTTTGAACGCTACCTTTTTTCTCTCTTTGTATTTGCAGTCACTTCTCCACATTCACAATGAATATGCATGAGAGAGATTTGCATACTAAGGAAGCAGTGCGTGCAAACTGATCTCATGAATATCCTGAAAGCCTGACTTGCTACGGTTCCCCCTGGAGTCAGACAGGTTTGGCAATCACTGTTCTAGGCCCTCCCTCTCCAAGACTCTCTTGATTAGGTCAATCCAACCTGAGGGAATCGCGTCTCCTTCTCTACAGGGCTGCCAAGAGACAAAGCCAGGCCTGGGGCAAACGCCCTCCCCCTCCGGGCCTGCTTACTCATCTCCTCTCCCGCTCTGTTGCACAGGTTCTTCTTCCTGATTTGTCCAAACAGGAAGTACTTCACACAGGAGGCGGGATGCGGCAGGAAGAAGGGCCTGTGGCCGGCAGAGTTAACGTGATAGCGCGATAACTCTGCTCTGCTGCACACAGGAGCAGAACAGCCATGCTGGTACTGGGCCCTCCCCTTGGAGGCCGGGCCCTGGGGAATTTTGCCCCCCGCTCCCCCCCCCCCCCCCCCCCCCCCCCCCCACACACACACACACACACTCTCTGCGGCCCTATTTCTCTACTGGCCAGCTAGCCATCCAGAGAGTCAGCTCCTTTAGTTGCTGCACTGCAGTCCTTGAGCCCTCCTTGGCTCCCTCAGTACACTGCCCATGCCGACATATCTTTTTTCTCTCAGCCTTATCCTACAGGGCATTATATAGTGCTCTCCAAAAACGAAGGCTGGGAACCGAATTTGAACATAAGGGCACAACCTACATTATACACACATATCATCACTCAGCACAAATAGGAGTCGGACTCCGAAATGTCCTCGTTATAAACATATGGGAAGCTCTGTGGAGGCCCAGCTGAGGCAGTAAGCAGACTGCACAAAGTAATTAACACAGTTTGAATCAAACCTGAACTTGTCGATCCAACTCTGAAGTATCACACAACTACCAGCTGACTTGTACAGCATGGGGCAGGGGGATTGTCAAGCTATCTTTGTTGATGCAAACATTTGTGTGTCTCTGCTGAAATACTGAAGAAGCCCAGATTGGGCCATGAAACAGTTAAAACTATGCTAGCACTGTTTCCAGTACTACCCAGAACACTTGTAAACAAGGCTATGAAGAAAAACCTCTTAAATTTAGACTGTTAGCAAATACAGGTCCTGAATTCAAACCAGATGGGAGGAACAGAGCCCAAACGAAACCAGTAAGAGCAGATCAGTTCAGCACCCCCCCCCCCCCCCCCCCTACTCCTTTCCTCCAGGCTTTTGGAGCAGATGTTTCTGCTAATACACTAAAAGTTTAGTTTACACAATTCCAACTCTCTCTGGGCAAGAATTCCTGCAGCTTGTGTTTCACGTCTCCGTTTTAAACCAGAGGGCAGTGCTATATGAGCTGCAGTCAAAATGGGGAAAAGTACAACATAAGCATCACAGTGAGAACCAATCCAGTAAGACAAGAATACATTGCAGCCAAGGCCACCTTGGATCCTTAAAACTAGAGAGAGGCTTAGTGAGAAGGGAAATCAAAGTCACAGACGCGACCATTTGTTACTTCACCCTATGGCCCCCTTGCCTTTCCTAAGAGGTTATGCGACATGCCTGGAGACAGAGGGTTTCCTTTAACTGCTGAATCTGATTGGAGAAATAATAGTACCTGTTTAAAAAGGACACTGGGGTTGATATTTAGAGGTTCTGATTTTCAAAGTTGCATCCAGTAGTCCTTTCTCTGCCCAATTTGCCAGTCATGATTTAACCAATTACAAATAGGAGGGGGGGAGGTATGCCATAGCACAGAGTATTGGCACTAGTTAGTTAAGGAAAACTGGTTAAGTCAGGTTGCATCAATAGCAGTCCTGAAATTAACCAGCAAGGGTATATTCAGCAGCCCAGCTTAATAGAATAAGTGGTGAGTATCAGCCCAAATACAAGTGGGGAAAGCAATCCTTCTCCCTTTGCGTGTATCTTTCTTTTTTTGTCTCTGACCTGAAAGGTAGAGAAGGGAGGGGCAATACCCAAATATTTCATCAGTTTGGAAAGAATAATAAATTGCAATCAAGGGTAGGGGATGGGAGAAGTTTCTAAACTGTAGTAAACCATGACATTCTACTGTTACGTTATAACAAGACTTCTCACCCACCAATTCCCTCAATTTGAGATTCATGTCAAGATAAAATACATAGTAACATAGTAGATGACGGCAGAAAAAGACCTGCATGGTCCATCCAGTCTGCCCAACAAGATAAACTCATATGTGCTACTTTTTGTGTATATCTTACCTTGATTTGTACCTGTCCTTTTCAGGGCACAGACCGTGTAAGTCTGCCCAGCACTATCCCCGCCTCCGGCTCTGCCACCCAATCTCGGCTAAGCTCCTTAGGATCCATTCCTTCTGAACAGGATTCCTTTATGTTTGTCCAACGCGTGTTTGAATTCTGTTACCGTTTTCATTTCCACCACCTCCCGCGGGAGGGCATTCCAAGCATCCACTACTCTCTCTGTGAAAAAAATACTTCCTGACATTTTTCTTGAGTCTGCCCCCCTTCAATCTCATTTCATGTCCTCTCGTTCTACCTCCTTCGCATCTCCGGAAAAGGTTCGTTTGCGGATTAATACTTTTCAAATATTTGAACGTCTGTATCATATCACCCCTGTTTCTCCTTTCTTCCAGAGTATACATGTTCAGGTCATCAAGCCTTTCCTCATACATCTTGTAACGCAAATCCCTTACCATTCTCGTAGCTTTTCTTTGAACCGCTTCAATTCTTTTTACATCCTTCGCAAGGTACGGCCTCCAAAACTGAACACAATACTCCAGGTGGGGCCTCACCAACGACTTATACAGGGGCATCAACACCTCCTTTCTTCTGCTGGTCACACCTCTCTCTATACAGCCTAACAACCTTCTAGCTACGGCCACCGCCTTGTCACACTGTTTCGTCGCCTTCAGATCCTCGGATACTATCACCCCAAGATCCCTCTCCCCGTCCGTACCTATCAGATTCTCCCCACCTAACACATACGTCTCCCGAGGATTTCTATTCCCTAAGTGCATCACTTTGCATTTCTTCGCATTGAATTTTAATTGCCAAACCTTAGACCATTCTTCTAGCTTCCTCAGATCCTTTTTCATGTTTTCCACTCCCTCCCGGGTGTCCACTCTGTTACAGATCTTAGTATCATCCGCAAATAGGCAAACTTTACCTTCTAACCCTTCGGCAATGTCACTCACAAATATATTGAACAATAAAGAAGAAAACTGGCGTAGGGTAAAGGCACCATTCTGCCCCCTACGATCAGAATGCTGAACTCTGATCATAGGGGCAGAACACCACAGAGCTAATTTAAATCTAATTTAAATGAGCTCTGCGTTATTGAGGGGTGTGGGCGCTGTTTGCCCAATGATCATGGGTGCTAAGGTAAACATCAGGAATTACAAAACTCAGATAAATAGCAATCCAAAAACATTATATCTAATTGATTAAGCTAACATCATACACAGTAACATAGTAGATGACAGCATATAAAGACCTGTATGGTCCATCCAGTCTACTCAACAAGATAAACTCGTCATATACGGTATGTGATACTTCATATGTATTTCTGGTTTTGATTTGTCCTTGCCATTTTCAGAGCATAGACTTTAGAAGTCTGCCCCGCAGTGTCCTTATTCTAAAATTCCTGAAGTTAATGTCGAAGCCCCTGAAAAGCTCCACACTAGTCCATCCAAATCTATTCAATAACGAACAGGGCACAGACCACAGAAGTCTGCCCAGCACTGGCTTTGCTTAGGTGTTCACCTAATCTCCGCTAAGCTTCTGTGGATCCATTCTTTCTAAGCAGGATTCCTTTGTGTTTATCCCACACATTTTTGAATTCGGTTACCGTTTTCATCTCTATCACCTCCTGTGAGAGGGCATTCCAGGTAGCTTACTAAACTCTACAAACAAATAAGTTTTCAGAACTTTGTGAAAAGAGTAATAACGCCATTAAATGTAATTCTGAAGGAAGATTATTTTATAAACAAACTAGTAAAAAAGCCCCGTTTCTGATGCAAATGAAACGGGGGCTAGCAATGTTTTCTTCTGTGTGCATGTGGGAGTGTGTGGGTCCCTGCCCTCTGCCCTCTCTCCCCTCCCCACTCTGAGTCCTTCACTGTTACAGAGCCAGCGATTTGATTTCGTGCTCTGCTGTTTTCCTTCACTGACTGTGTTACAGAGAGGGCGGGGCAGACACTCATAGGGAAACCGGATATCTCGCCCCCTTCACACTTCCGGCTGGAGGCTTCATAGAACGTTGGTGTTGCCTTTTATATAGAGAGATAGTAAAAAAGCCCCGTTTCTGATGCAAATGAAACGGGGGGCTAGCAATGTTTTCTTCTGTGTGCATGTGGGAGTGTGTGTGTCCCTGCCCTCTGGCCTCTCTCCCCTCCCCGCTCTGAGTCCTTCACTGTTACAGAGCCAGCGATTTGATTTCGTGCTCTGCTGTTTTCCTTCACTGACTGTGTTACAGAGAGGGTGGGGCAGACACTCATAGGGAAACCGGATATCTCGCCCCCTTCACACTTCCGGCTGGAGGCTTCATAGAACGTTGGTGTTGCCTTTTATATAGAGAGATTAACAAAATCAAAAAAGAATGGGAAAATAAATCTCATAGATTTAATGGTACGAAAAACCAGACGCAATTGATTACAGCTCCTAGAGGTCACATTGGAATTTAGCATTTTCAATAACTGAGTCAAACCCTCCAGGCAATTGCCTTCCAAGATTTTAAATACTCGGCAAAGCACCTTAAAATGGATACGGGCTTGTACTGGCAACCAACACAACTTAGGAGGTACATGGCTGCCACGAGATTTGCAAAAAATCAGTTTTACAGCTGTGTTGAATCAGTTTAATTTTATGAGTCAGCTTAGAAGTTATACCTAAATATAGGGAATTGCAGTAGTCAAGTAAAGGAAGAACCAAAAGCTGCACAATAATTCTAAAATGATCCCTCAAAAAATAAGAATGCAATGGATGCAGCTTAGTATATCACAGGAGTGGCTAACCAGCAGTAACACAGTACCACAAGTCACCGACTCTCATAGTAAAGGAACAATGCAATTTACGATCCACTTTCACAAGCTGTTTTATTCTGCTCCCCAGCGCTCAATGGTCCCAGGGAGACTCTCTTAAAGAAGCCAGTGCTGCTAAATAATAACTGGTCCAGGGTCACCCCCCAGACCTAAATCTGCAAGTGTTTAAGCCCTGCTCCCATCCATGTTGACCCCCCCCCCCCCAAGCCTACCTTAAGTAATCATTGGTGGTCCAGGGGTCAAGGGACAGAAGTGATCCCTAGTCTCTCCTGTCCCTGCCATTGTCAGGTTCAAAATAAAATGGCACCCGTGACCCTTAGAAGTGGTCTCCTGTGCCTACCACTAGGATTAAGGCCACCATAAGGGAAAATACAACCCCTGGACCATCAAAGATTACTTAAGGTAGGCCCCGGGTATGGGGAAGGGAGGAGCAATGAGTGGGTGGGGATAAGGCTTTAACACTTATGGATTTGTGTCTTTTTGACAATGCCAGTTCCTTTAAGATGGCACCTGAAAGTACTGGTACAAGTGTTAGAAACCCAATGCTCCTGGGCAGCAAAAAAACAACAACAAAAAAAGCCAGCTTTGAGCTTGTATTATTTTTCCTGGAATAATGCAGCTTTTGAAATTCAAAGCAAGCTGCAATATTCGCTTTTCATAATAATGAGATGCTTTGCATGAATTTGCATGCTTTTCATTTCATCATTATGTAGGCCATGATACCATTGGCCATTTAACGCTGTTAAAGGGACAAAAATTGTGCATTATTCTGCACATTAGTAACTACACCATCCCCCAAGTGTGATAATATATATTTAGGATGCATGATTGCAGAGTTCTGGAAGGAGACCAAGTTCATACCTCCCAGCTGAGGACTGTCGCTGCAATGACTGGACAAGCTGGGAGAGGACTTAAAGTAAGGGGAAGATATCTCTGAATAATTGCGAATGAAGCCTCATGGGGTCAGATCCCAGCCCTAAAGTAAGAAGCAACAGGCGGCCAGTCAAATAGCAAAAAAACCCTAAATGTATCTCTCCAAGAAATTGAAGAATTATGTGAATTGTAATAAAAAATGGTCTCCTGTGCTGTCATATTTGGATCAACCTTTATATAGCCCCTTTACGTCATGCACTGTGGGCCCCTTTTATCAAGCTGCGGCAAAAGGGGGCCGGCACTGGTGTTGGCACGTGTTTGACATGCACGCCGCGGCCCCCTTTTACCGCAGCTGGTAAAAGGGAAGGTCTCGCTTTCCTGCAGGAAATGGCCTACGTGGCCATTTCGGGGGGAGGGGGGGGGAAGCCCATTCTCACTAGTCCTCATGTTTGGTTATTCTTTGTTACTGATTTCTTTGTTATATGCTAAAATTCAATACAAATACTGAAAAAGGACATATTTATCCACTCCTACCCTAGCTGAGATAATATTTAAGCACCTCTCTAACTTCATATGCAACTTTCTTTAAATTAGTCCCCTCATTTTCTAACTCCTCTTACTCTCTTATATATCTATATGTCCCATCTTTGCTTATACTCTACACTATTAAAATATTTTATTACGTTTTGTGTTGACATAGTAGGTAGAATACTATGCCATACTTTATTTGAATATTTTTACTGCTGCAATTGTCCACTGCTTATGTTTGACTTATTCTTGCTGTACACTGCCTTGAGTGAATTCCTTCAAAAAGGCGGTAAATATATCCTAATAAATAAATATGCCCATTAGAGAACATCTGCAAACATTTCATCTCTCCAGAATTCCAAACCAGAAACCGAGAGATTTCCCAGGATCGCAAACCCGCTCTAACCCCTGAGAGGTTAACATCACAATCACAGCACTGTTTTCCAAGTCTGAATTCTGCTGACTTTTGGAAAGAGTACAACAGTTTAATGATGAGATACCAACAAAACAAATACATTGCCTTCCTATACACCCTCTGCAAATGCAGCACACACTGGTGTGCAATACACAGGGACACCAAGATGCAACTCCAATATACTTAAAACTTCCCCTCATTCTCCATTTTGTGTCTACGGAAAAATGCCCAGTACGTTCAGCCCGGGACTCATAAGATGCATCAAGAGAGCGTAGCATAGTTCCTTTCGTTAAGGAAACCACTGCTTTCCCTTTAAATTTAAAGCAGTAAATTATACAAATTGACAATACCTTCACACAGTGTGTCATACTGCTGATCGCTGGGAATATTCCGGTATCACTCATGGACAGCATGGCAGCTTAAGCGTGGAGCTCTCTCTTTTCTACTCAGATTATCGTCAGAGCAAAATCGCTTGGACATCCCAGCTAGAGTTCTTTTTCACTATTTTTTTTAATAACAAAAAGACTAAAAAAAAGCTGAAAATCAATTTAATTTGAACTCTGGTCTTAATACCAGAAATCGGATTTACTTTCTCCTGACAAACTTGGCGGATCTAGAACTTCCGGGAAAGCTGAAGAGACGGTAATTTCTGAATTTACATCTATTAAAGACATTCTTTCCTCACATATTGAATGATCCCATGACATGAGAAAGGAGACTGAGGAAATACATGCTAAACTTGCAGCTTCTCAATTATACGCTAAGGCCTTAGAAAAACGCATGATGAAATTGGAAGCTGTGTTTCCTCTATTCAAATTCAATGCTGATGCCATTAAAGGCCTAAGGGAGGATCTTGAAGATATAATGAACAGATCCCGTAGACCATAACGGACATTACCTGACTCTTCTTCCCCCTTTCCCTCCCTAAGTTCCCCCTAACTGTTTCCTACCATACATGTACCTCATTCTACCACAATATCACTTTGTATTCATTCATACTATGTATTTGTTCAGACCGGAATCGGCTAATGCCGTTGACGGTTATATGTAAGCCAGATTGAGCCTGCAAAAAGGTGGGAAAATGTGGGATACAAATGTAACAAATAATAATAATATAAAGATCTCAGGCCATCCAGAAGGAGTAGAAAATCAAAATATGATCTTTTTTGACAGACTGGTTGCTTAGATTCTTGAATATTGATTTCACTCCAGCCCTGTCTTTCTGGACATCTATATAGGCGAAAATTATAAAAACGCTCTCCCTATAAATGAAAATTTGACTTTCCCTATAATTTTACTTAGATCGTTAGCTTTCTCCAAACCATTAGATAAATGGCAATCTTGATTACTAGATATTGTCTTAACTATTACAATACAGATGATTGGAAAACTGCACCTTTGATTAATACTACCTTTTCGTGGCATACTATTGCTATGAGTCATGGATATGAATGCAAAGACGCTGAATGTACCAACAGGTATTTAAGTCAATTGAAAAAAAATCTGATCACCAATTGCCTCTTTCCAATGTGTATCTCGACACTCCATGGGCACCCCTATTAGGGTATTTCTCTTTCAGTTTTATTTTCATGTTACAATTTTTTAATTTCTACAGAAGTACTATTTGTATTCATAAAGCATTTTTTCTTGCTTTTGATTCTATGTATTGATTTGTACTCTATAGTAATACTTGCATGACATTTCCCATCATCTCATTGTAATGGTTGTTTATACTGTTAATGATAGCTCTTGTTTTATTGTTTATATTGTTATTTTCTATTTTTGTCAAAAATAAAATGATAAGAACTTAAAAAAAATAAAATAAAATGATTCTGTAAGTACAATGCACTCTTCTTTAGAGTATGATAGCGAGGAAGTATCAATGTGTGCGAGTATTAGCATAAGTACACAGCTGCATGCCAAAATAGGTTGGGCCAGCCCTGGTTTCACTCCACTGCATCTATGGACTTAATTCCAAGCCTTAAACAGTACATGCACACAGCAGACCTGGGTTTAAATCAGCTCTCAGCCTTGCCTGTGCTTCTTGATCCAGCCACGTGTGGAGACATGGCACAGGCTCCAAGCAAAGACCCTCAGGCAAAGGGTTCTCAACCATCTTGTGATGACATCATCAGACTCAGAGTGTACGCATACCAAATTCCAGAGGAAACTACAATTTGAGCCCCCAGGTTAGGGACTGCCGTTGCTGTGTGGGCTAGACAAGAGTATGCATAACTGAGCCCGGGAGGAGAGGGATGTGAATTAAAGTCAATGGTGTCATAACCCTAGTAGGGGTTGCTTCCAGTTGAGCTGAAAGTCATGAGGAGGAGGAGGATGTCAGATAAACAGATAAAATGAGAAAGGTACAAATACACTGTAGACCCGATATAACACAGACATTGGGACACAAGAAAGACAGTGTTGTAAGTGAATCCATGTTATATTGGGTCTGTACTGTAATATGTAATAACATTTTTAATCAAAACTGGGTTGAACTCTTGATTGCATTATAAGCGATGCAGCTTAATATCGGGTCACATAGACAGTGTGCAAACAGATAGATGAAAATGAAGACTAAGAGCCAGCCCCGGAACTCAGCACCAGTGCCACGTGGTGCTATGCAGAGACAATGGGATTCGGTTCTCAAACCAGAATCACTAAGGGCTAAGGGAGCGATCCAGAAAGCATTACTATGGCTTTAACATGGCTAAACCGCGGGTGTTACTGGCTGAGCAATGCAGCTATTAACTTGCATGGAAACCCTTACCATAGACCACATTAAAAAGCACAGCAATATGGACATTACAGATTCCACAGCCACGTAACCACCCTGGTGTCTAGTGACACCCTCCTCCCACTCTGCAACCTCCTTGCCCAGGCCCCCCAGACCCTGTACCTTAATTGAGGCAGAAGAGATGCCTACTCGCGCCTGCCTAAGGCGCGGACATCTTCGAAATGGAGATGTGATGCACCGGGCGGGGCCAGTCTATCATATAAGGAAATTTCTCCCTTATATATATAAATCTATTTATTTATTTCCTTCCTTTATATCCCACATTAGCCCAATCAATGTGGCTAACAACTCATTGTAATTAACACTACAAAACGTGATAGTATACGTTAAGTAGTAATAACAAAGCAAGGGGCCCTTTAAATAAGGTGTGCCATAAAGTGGGCTGTGTGTGTATTGGATGCGCGCAAAACCATTTCGGTGCGCCTGGGAAAATTATTTTTGGGCGGGGGGGGGGGGGGGGTTGGAAAATGAACGTGTGGCAAAATGAAAACCAGCACATGCCTATTTACAGCCTGAGCCCTTAATGCCACCCATTGACTTAGTAGTAAGGGCTCACACGTACCCATGCGGTAACTGTTTAGCGCACGCCAACTGCCAATTACTGCTGGGAACGCCTCTGCGGTACAAAATAGAAAATTATTTTCTACCACGTGTTTTCGGTGCACCAAACTCGGAATTACACGATAGCTGGATGGTAATGCCGATTTGACGCACGCTGTACGTGCATAGGCCCTTACACGCCTTTGTAAAAGGGCCCCTAAATGAGGATTGATTATTACAATATGTAATACGGAAACAAATGATAGAAGCAAAAAGGTAACAATTTATAGTCATCCATGGCAGACTAGACCTACCCAGCGCATCCCAAGATGCACTGCACAGGGTAGGGCACTGCCATTTGAAGATGATGGCACCTGAGGCTGGATTGAGTGCACACTGCTCCTGCCTCATTTGGGGGTCTGGGGGGCCTGGGCAAAGGGTTGAAGAAAGCCACAGCACAATAGGTGAAACATCGGTTCCACTAACTCAAGATGTGGCAAACCCCAGGCCACCACAACAATCACACCACCAGGCGTGGAAGCCTAAGATCACCACAGCAAAATACTCTAAAAGGAGGGGGTATCATGAGGACAATGAGCGGCTTTGGAGCATAACGATGTATAGATGCTCAACATCTGCACAGTCTAAGTA
Source organism: Microcaecilia unicolor (assembly GCF_901765095.1). Taxonomy (NCBI): domain Eukaryota; kingdom Metazoa; phylum Chordata; class Amphibia; order Gymnophiona; family Siphonopidae; genus Microcaecilia; species Microcaecilia unicolor. The sequence goes on along the minus strand of NC_044035.1, from coordinate 43,277,265 downwards.
CAAAACTCAGTTCTTTGTAGATTGTGATAGCTTTCATTGGACTGACATCAAATACAACTCAAAGATGTTGGACTACAAAGGCTTCAAGACCATAATGGGCCCCTTTGTACATGTGTCACATTTGTATTATTTTGTCTCATAGAACAAAAACCTGCAACACTACTTCCGCTTTCACAACATCCCTCAGCTTCCACCCTGTCCAAATCATGACAGACAGTTCTTTCTTTATAGGAAATACTGGCAAAAAACAGGAATATAAACACCGCAATTCCAGAAAGGCATTCAACAGAGACAATTTAACATTCAACACTGAACATTAATTGTCTAAAAGTACAGATATCACCATTTTCATTAATGGAACACATCAACTTTACACACATTGAAAGGCTCTTAGGAGTGTTACTCCTGCCAGAATTCTTCACTACTACGGAGCGCAAAATTTGCGCAGAATTAATTCCACAGCAATGTAGAATTCAACATTTTTGCACAGAATCTGAAATCTAAGGGTAACTGCCTGGCTGGCTCCCCCACTGTCTCCCTCCGAGCCTCAGTGGGCCCTCCCCATGCCTATCTGAGCATACCCTGGTGGTCTAGTGGTCGCTTCGTGGGCAAAGAACCCCCCCCCCCCCTCTTTCTTGCCCGCTGCCCTCTGACTGGTGTCACATCTTCTTCAAAATGGCCATCGAGACTTCAAGCGATAACCTTGTAAGACTGATGCAGGAAGTCTTGGCGACACCGGCCCAGAGCATTGGCAGCAGGAAGGGAAAACAGGGGTACTTTCCTGTCCAAAGAGGTACTCTCATGCAGCTCCTCCTACCTTACAGGCAAGTTGTAGGAGAGGCTGAAAAAAATATGGATGGCGTGTGGGTGCAGGAAAGGAGGGAGAGGGCTGTAAAAAAAAAAAAGATGGATGCTGTAGCATTCGCAAACCTCAAATCGGACAGATAACTAATCTGTTTAGCAATTGATACTGCCACTAAATAGATAATCGCTACATCAGCCTTCGCTCTTCCCTACACTTAGCCAGGTTTTATCCATGTAGGCGTGGAAAATCTATAGATAACCAAGTTATCAGTTTGACACCTATGGACAAATGCATAACTAGTTTTAAACTTCAGCAATGTTGTGTCTCTGGCTCAGTGGTAGCATTTTATCTATTATTGTACAGAACACCTGGGTTCATTTCCCAGCTCAGGTCTTTTTTCAGAGCTAGCCAAGGCTGAGAGGAGAGTGGTGGTAACATGAACATCTGGGGCAAAGGAAGTCCCAAGAGCAACATTTAGTGGCTGGGCTTTTTGTGCAAAATACAAGAATAAATATTCCTCAAGGATACAAGGATTATTTTAGATTTGGGCATCAGTGTAGTTTCCTTGCTTAGTTTAAGGGTACAAGGAGTAGGGAAGTCATAATAGTGGTGGGGGTAAGGGGAGAGGGAGGGGATCCAATTCAAACATCTGCACCTGGAACATTTATGGAGGCACTGTTCCCCTTCCCCATAGTTCCTTCCCCAAACAACAACTCTGAGCTTGGCCAGAACTCACCCAGGAGTACTGTGAAAATGCACCATATTTAAGTTTTTACTTTAATGGTGTCTTTATTATCAAAGTGGTGTCTGGTTATTGGTAAAAATGGCTGCAGTAGCCAAAAGGTTAGTGCTGCTGGCAATTTAGGGCTTCTCTTGGGCTCCATGAATTTTCAAATTAAAATCCACCTCTATTCTGTCTTCCGCCACACACTCATGCACATCTTCTCCCTTATCAGTCTCTTTCCAGTCAACCATTCATTCCTCACAAGCCAACATGACTCCCCTCCCCTCCCCCCCCAGCCATCCCTCAAAACCAGGCAGCCTGCCTTCCCCCCCCCCCCCCTCCTCCTCAAGCAGCCAACCAGCTTGCTCTCCCCCCCCCAAGCAACCATTCAGGCTTCCTCTTCCCCCACCAACCAAACAAGCAGGCAGTCAGTTTTCCATTCAGAGCAGTGTGCTAGTCACTCCCACTGGGCTCCACAGGGGTCCTCCTCCTATAAAGCAAATACTACTGCTAATTTCTAAAGCACTCCCGGGCATACGCAGTGCTGTACAGACTCCACAGAACTTACGATTTAGCCAAAGCAAGCATGCACAATGAGACAGTCTACCAGAGGCGTATCTGAAGTTTGGCGGTAGGGGGGGGCCAGAGCCAGAATGAGGGGGCACATTATAGCCCCCCCCCCCGCCGCCATTGCCGATCCCCCCCCCTGCCGCCATCACCTACCTTTGCTGGCGGGGGACCCCAACCCACACCAGCCGAGGTCTGCTTCCTCCTGCCACTGCCTTTAAAAATATTCCTTCAGCTGGCGGGGGACCCCAACCCCCGCCAGCCGAGCCAAGGTCTTTTAAGTTCGTCTGTGAGTCTGACGTCCTGCACGTACAACGTGCAGCGACGTCAGACTCCAAAACTGGATTCAGCAGCTTTGAACAGCACGGAGGACAATCGAAGAAGAACTTAAAAGACCTCGGCTCGTCTGGCGGGGGTTGGGGTCCCCCGCCAGCAAAGGTAGCCCATGGCGGGGGAGGGTTGACAGTGGTAGGGGGGGTCCAGGGCGAAATCTGCGAGGGCCCAGGCCCCTGTGGCCCCACGCAGATACGCCCCTGCAGTCTACAATAAAATCCTTAAAGCACAGAAATCAGCTTAAACTACAGGTTGTGCGTGTTGTAATTCATACGGAAGGGATTTTAGATGTAGTTCAGGCCTCTTCAGTAAGTTCTGAAAGTGGAGCTGGAAGGGTAGGAGCAGAGTAAGGAAAGTGGAGGGATAGTGGGCTAATCTGAAAAGAGCTATACTTACTTTTATTAAATGGCATTCCTTTCCCTTTCCAGTGATTTTGTTTTTTATTGTTTTGTAAACCGTTTTGCTACGTATTAGTCAAAAAAGGCAGTATGTCAAATCTAATAAACCATAATAAAAGCGAGAAGAACAAGGAACCAATATGGATTTCCACTGAGGTGGCTGACAAATACTGTTAGTAAATGTCTATTGCCTGTGCCTGGCTTATTTTTGAATTTATTCAAAAAAGCAGTAAGAACATAACACTAGCCATACTGGGTCAGACCAGTGGTCCATCTAGTCTAGTATCCTGTTTCCAACAGTGGCCAATCCAGGTCACAAGTACCTGGCAGAAACCCAATTAGTAGCAACATGGCCAGAGGATGTGCTAACAGCAGTTAGCGTATTTTGGGTTTACAAAAAGGTTTGAACAAGTTCCTGGAGGAAACGTCCATAGTCTGCTATTGAGATAGGCATAAGGGAAGCCACTGCTTGCCCCGGAATTGGTAGCATGGAATGTTGCTACTATTTGGGTTTCTACCAGGTACTTATGACCTGGATAGGCCACTGCTGGAAACAGGCTACTGGTTTAGATGGACCATTGGTCTGACCCAGTATGGCTATTCTTATGTTCTTATGTAAAGGACAGATTGGGAAGGAACACTGGTGATGGTGTTTTTATGGAGTAATATAACCTCCCAGAGCCAACAATATGTTCCAGCACTGAACTGTTCTCAGCATGTCTGAGCCACATGGTGTCTGGACCCTGGGGCTGAGCTCTTGGTCCCAGTCTTGTGAGAATAGTGTGAGCATGTAGCAGTGGTGTGCTGGTAAATTTTTTAACAACAGGCTCTCTCCCCGGTGCACCTCCGCGCACCCCCCTCCCAAAAACTGCAGAGCTGGGGGGGGGGCAATACATTACTCTCTCCAAGAAAAAAAAAATTTTTTAGTGCTCCCAGGTTCCAATCTAATTCATGTTTAATGTGAGATAAAATGCCAAAAATAAGTAAATAAATAGATAGAAACTCTGAACGTTGAGCACCTGATTCTCATAACATGATGTCTGTTTTAGAAGCCCTTTACCAGGAGAAAAAAAAATCTCTGCACCAATATAACAGGGTTAGGGTGTCCCTATAACCAGCCCCTCCAAATGACACACCGATTACGATTTATAACAAATTACTACTCTACCTATGAAAAGTTATTCCCTTACTATACTTCCTCTGTGCACATCCGTAAGCAGAAGCCGGCATGTTTGAAACTACTTTTTTTTTTTTTTTTAACAGTATCCTCCCTATGGTCCCTACCCCAGGCCTCCTCCCCGCTCCCCGGAGCCGCAGGGTCCCAGCACATACCTGAAGGCAGCCACCCTGGTGGTCTAGTGGATTCTTCAGGGCAGGAAAGATCCCCAGTCTTTTCTACCCGCTACCGGCGCTGACCCTCCCTCGTCGTCTTTAAAATGGCTGCCGAGACTTACAAGGACGGCCTCGCAAGTCTCCTGCGGAAGTCTCGGCAGCCAATTTGGAACGAACTCCCACTGCAGATCAGAACAATGGCATCTTGTTTTCTTTTCTGTAAAGTCTTGAAAAATTCATTTTCAACATTTTTACAGAGTTAAGTTTTTTATTTCTATTTATGCAAAGTTGAATTCTTATTTGTAATTCGCTCAGAATACGTTAGGAATGGGACAGAATATAAGTCTATAAAAGAGAAGAGAACAGAATCCCTTTGGCACCGGCATTTTCCCCTTCTGATCCAGGCTGCTGCCCAAATTCAGTGGGGAAGGGGAATTCTGTGCAACAATTTCTCCCAGAAGTACGATCTCATTGAACTGGAATCCCACAGACACAAAAGGAAACTGCAAGGTCTATTTTATCTGAAATTTGGGGATTTTCTTCTTGAGTGCCACGATCCCCCCTCCCTCCACCACTATTTTTATTTTTTTTTATGTATATACCGCACAATCTACTATTCTTGGTGGTGTATAATCAAACATATAAATGGCAAGTGACCGACTCACCTGCAAATGCACAGTACAGACTTCCCTCTCTGTCCCGCCCTCGGGTCAAGATGTGATGACGTCAGAGGGCGGAACAGAGAGGGACACGGAGTCGGACTGTCGGACGCTGCCGCTGGAGCTTGGAAACGAACATCGCGCGCACCACCCTCCCCCCCATCCCCGCCACCGCTCCCGCCCCCCTCTGTATCGGGCCCCCTGCACTGACCTGACAGCGCCTCTCACCTCCGTGTGGAAGCAGAGCGATCTGCTGCTGCTGCCTGCAGCGCTTTCACACGGAGGTGAGAGACGCTGTCAGGTCAGTGCAGGGGGCCCGGGACGAAGGGGGGAGGAAGCGGCGGCGAGGAGGGTAGCTGGAAATCTCGCCCGTTTTAACGGGCTTGACGGCTAGTAAAAACATATATAATACAAAGCTATCAAAGTCTCAGGCAAAACAGGTGCAAGACGCTCTCAGATAGGCTCTGAAGGGTGTGTGCTCACTGCTGGGTGTGGGAACTGCAAAATTATACAATTAAACCAGCTACACCTGTAAACCATCATCCCACAGACTGGCTTGTCAGTCTCATTTCATATCATGGCACGAGGTTTCTTCAGTATTTTCATAAATCTGTCCTACCAACTGCTCTGCAGGCTTTTTTTCCTAGATGATACTGGGATTTCAACTAGAGGGACACTCCAGCTATCTCACCCCTGTAAGAATGCTTAAAGACTGGCCACGAGCTCAAAGGATTGACTTCCATGCATAAAACTGCACAATCTTCTAGCTAGGATGCAGAAAACCAAGGGATCAGTACTGGGAAGATAATGTCCATCAAAACAAGAGAGATAGATTAGAAATAAGCTCACTCTTCACAAACAGCAACAGACACGATGAGGCAGTGCCCAGACCAAAGGAATACAGGGGGACTTAGCGAGATACAGCACCAATGGGACACGAAAGGAGGTGTGCATGCTCTCCAATCACTGCTTAGACATCACTTGGCAAAACGGTGTCCAGTTCTAGAGGCCAATCCCTCCAGATTTAGAAAGGGTAGAGGCAGACCAGAGAAAGCGCATTGAAAATCCTAAAACATAAGGTTTGAACACTTAATAAGGAGAGATATGGGCTATATTTATTTAGTTTATGAGTTCCCTGTTAGATTGACGAACAAAGGAGCTAGGAAACATTCTAGAAGCACATACCACATTACTTCATTCCGGGTGTCACGAGCAAGCATAAGTAGCAAAATATTAGAATCTTCAAATCATATCAGACGACCATCTGTTCAAGCCCCAACTCTTCAACCTGGGTTTTGACTTCTGAAGTCCCTCATCATCCATATTTTGCCCAGGCTGCTGAAATTAGGGCTGTGCCAAATAATTCGTATTCGATTTGGCCATGAATAGTACCCCGAATACATTATTCGTACTCGGCCAAATAGTGATTTAAATTTGAGTACAAATAATCCAGGTCTCTACTGCGCTAAATCTTATTGAAATAAACACGATCTCTGATTTCACGTTGCTTATTTTATTATTTATATTAAAGTTCAATATCCATTATTAATATTCAGCCGAACAATTTTTTTCATATTATTTTTATTTTTCAATATTATTCGTATTCAGCCAAATAGTAAAATCTGCTATTCAGTACAGTTCTAGTTGAAACTGTACTTAAAACTACTAGGCAAGCTGATTCGGTCTTTTGTCATCATAAATACAAAATCTGGAATCAAATTATTCTTTTGCAGCTGGATCTACTAGCATCTATGGTAAATCTGACTGCCTGCTTTTCTGTCATTCAAGAGTGGGCTAAATTCAACAAACTGTATCTGAAACATTAAAATGGACATTCTCTGGATACAAAATTTAAGCTGCCAGGGCCCTGATCTCAAAATCTCTTTCAGGAATTGCGAGCTCCCTTAAAAACTACAGGTCAGGTACTGTATCTCATTTTTCTGACAGGGGACACATATAGTTAGTTAGTTTATTAAATTTGCTATACCGATTAGCTTTTTACAAGAAAAAGATCATAGCAGTGTACAAGCATATAAACGGCAAGTGACCGACTCACCTGCAAATGCGCAGTAGAGACTTCCCTCTCTGTCCTGCCCTCGCGTCACGACGTGATGACGTCAGAGGGCGGAACAGAGAGGGAAACGGAGTCGGAGTCACTGTCGGACGAACATCGTGCACACCAACCTCCACCCACCCACCCCCATCCCCGCCGCCGCTCCCTCCCCCCTCCGTGCCGGGCCCCCTGCACTGACCTGACAGCGCCTCTCACCTCCATGTGGAAGCGCTGCAGGCAGCAGCAGAGCAATCTGCTGCTGCCTGCAGCACTTTCACACGGAGGTGAGAGGCACTGGCATGTCAGTGCAGGGGGCCCGGCACGGAGGGGGGAGGGAGCGGCGGCGGCGGCGAGGAGGGTAGCTGGAAATCTCAGCCGTTTTTACGGGCTTAACGGCTAGTATTAAAATAACAGAAAGCATAAAACACAAACAAAGAACTACAATAATCAAACAGAAAAGATAAACACACACAATACACAAACAAATAAAATGTAAAAAAATATATATCAAATCAGTTACCCAGAGCTTAAAATCCATCAACCCCCCAGGGAGAGATACACCAAAAGCAAGAATAAAATCATGAGCTTTCAGCAATCACTTGAACTGTCTTAATAATTGTTCCCTACAGACCTCCAAACACAGAACATATTTCGGCCCTTACAAGATTTCACCATAGTACCTCTGACCCCTGAGGACTCATTAAGCAACAGAGGATTTCCAAAAGAGAATCCAACAGATTTACTATAGGATGCTAATGCCATTGATGGGCACTTTCATTAAGTATTTCTCGTTACGAAAAACGGGCCCCGAGTTAACACACAGTAAAGCATGTTAACAGGGTAACATCTTTTAGTAAATATTACTCTAAAATAGCCCTCACTAGAGCAAGGGAAAATAAAGAAAAAGTTACTGTACACTATTGTCCGATACCACTAAAGCCCCAAGTTGCAAAACTTTTCTTAATCTTGCATACTACAGTTCTGTCCTTGGCAACAGTAAATTGACCTTGAAGATTATTCCTTTACCATCAGTAGAAATTGGCCTTGTACGTTCTCCCAAGACAGAAACTGTAATTTCATCCCTCTCTAAAAAAAAGTTGCCCCTCCCTCTTCTTAAAGTCCCACACACTGAAGAAAATGATCCTCAGAGCGGATCAATGCCAAGTTGTGGATAAATTCCTCTCGCCCACAGGCTGCTGCATGTAATTATATCATTCTTGCTTGGAGAGAGAGAGTCAGCTCTGCTCTGTCTGTGCTCACAGCACTGCTCCTATTTTAAGCTGTGTGTAGTTCATTCACTGAGGACATTTTTCCAGAGGAAATCTATGCATAATGCAAACTATCTTACATAACCAAAACAAAGGGCATGTTTAAAGTCATTCCCTGCGCTTTGGAAATTAAAATAAGACTGCTGCACAGCAGTACACTAACCGCCATTTTCTTTCTAAGTCTCACAACTTCTCTAGTAATCATCCAATTACATGGGGGGGGGGGGGGGGGGGGGAGAGAGATGTTTTATAATGTTCTGCTTGTTTTTTGTTTTTTTTCTTTAACAAAATAAAACATGGTAATTAACGGCAGTTACAATGAATCTGCATGTATCAGGTATCAGCATACACTGGATAAAGAAACATCTCATTTAATTAAAGGTATAATTAAGTTTTAATATCAAGTCAAGATTAATATTATTGTATAGCCTTTAGACAGGCAACATTCTTATGTAATGAAAGATATGGAAAGTAATTTTAAAAGCCTTTTTTTTTTTACATTCATAAAAGGTGTGGTTTACGTATGGAAGTGGCTTGTTTTAAAACTTCCCACTCTATACGGTCTGATTCTATAGTAGGACACCTATGTGAGAATCCAATGCCACCTCCCACCCACCCCCATTTGAAGCTTGATTTATAAAGGCAACTTAGGCACCTATGTGCTTTTACAAAACAGGTTCTCAGAACCAGTCCAAACAGCATGCAAATATCCATCCACAAATTTACACTCACTTCAGAGTAGAGGTATAAACATGAGCATTTACTCCATGCATGTGCTGTTGGGTACATCACAACTCTGCCCCTATCAGGGCAACTCTATAATACTGCACTTGTATTAAAGTACCTACTTTCATTCATAGAATACTAATATAATCAGGTGCCACCATACAGCTGGCATGTGTGCCCAGAGGTGAAATGACCATATGAGCAACCAGGCAGCAGGGTTGCCAGGTGGAAAATATTTTTCCAGCCTAAAGGAGCCCAAAATCCAGCCCAAAACCCGCCCAAACTCAAACCCCGCCCCTGACACCCCAGCCCCCGCGTCATCACCCCCGCCGTCATCAACCCCGCCCCCGCCATCATCGGCCCCGCCTTCCCCGTCACTAACCCCGCCTTCCCCGTCACTAACCCCGCCTTCCCCGTCACTAACCCCGCCTCCCACGTCACTAACCCCGCCCAAAAACGTCATTAACCCCGCCCAAAAACGTCATTAACCCCGCCCACCGCGGCCGAAAAAGCCACCTAAAAAAACCGCCCGAAGCACAAAAACCAGCCCAAAAAACCGCAACCCGCCGCAGGCAAAAATTTCCCGCGGCGGGTCGCGGTAAAACCGCCCACCTGGCAACACTGCCAGGCAGTGCTTGAAAGCCCAGGGAAGTGGGGGGCCCAGTACTTCCCCTCCTACATGCAAGGAGGCTGAGCTGTAGTTGCAGCAGCCAGACTAAAGGGAAAGGATGGGAACTGAGGCCTAGATGCACAAAACTCTAACGACCCTTTAATGACCCTCTAACGACAAAATTTGCGGCCATTGCATGCATTATAGGCCTTTTTCTGAAGCCACTGGCAGATAACGAAAACGGAATGCAAACCAGAAACTACCATTGAAATGTGGACAATTCGCTATGCACTAACCATACCGATGATTCTAACGAATCATTTAACGTGACAAATTTAGCGAGCTCTCAGACCTGTCGTTCAGGCCTGAGCTGTCATCTCCCCGCTCCCTCCTGCACCTTAAAAATGTAAGCTGGCATGTAAAAAAAAAAAAAAAAAAAAAAAAGTTATATAAAAACGCAAACCGGTAGTTCCCCACTTCCCCCTGCACTAACCAAAACAAAAAAAAATATTCAAATAGATCGGGAAGGGGCAAAGGCGCTCGTCAGGAGCGTCCTGTATGGGCGCCCTTGCCCCCCCCCCCCCCCCGAGATCACTGCTGTTCCCCGCTTCAGCCGGTTGTAATAAAAACAAATCTCCAAATTTTCTCATCCCCGGTCCCCCTCCCTTCCTGTGTTTCCTGTCCATTGCTCCAGGGCTCCACCTCCCGCCATCCTCCGTCTCCGCCCCCGTGCCCCGCCCCCTGGGATTGTCGCCGCCGCTCCCACCCTCCACCGGACCCCCCCTCCACATTACCGTCCCGTGCAGTGCCTCTCACCTGTATGCGAAGGTGCTGCACGGGATAAAACATCTGATCGCCAACTGCTTCTCCCTTCTCCGACGTTGTTCCTGGGCCCGCCCTCCATTGACGTAAGTTACCTACGTAGATAATGTAGGTAACTTACGTCAATGGAGGGCGGGCCCAGGAACAACAGACTCACGGAGAAGGGAGAAGCAATTGGCGATCAGATGTTTTATCCCATGCAGCACCTTCGCATACAGGTGAGAGGCGCTGCACGGGGCGGTAATGCGGAGGGGGAGTCCGGTGGAGGGTGGGAGCGGCGGCGACGGAGGATGGCGGGAGGTGGAGCCCTGGAGCAATGGACAGGAAACACAGGAAGGGAGGGGGACCGGGGTGAGAAAATTTGGAGATTTGTTTTTATTAAAACCGGCTGAAGCGGGGAACAGCGGCGATCTTGGTGGGAGGGCAAGGGCGCCCATACAGGACGCTCCTGACGAGCGCCTTTGCCCCCTCCCGATCTATTTGGATTTTTTTAATGTTTTGGTTAGTGCAGGGGGAAGTGGGGAGCCACATGTTTGTGTTGTGGTTTTTTTTGGACGTTTGTGGCATGCGCAGAGCAGCCAGCATAACGCTTGGCTGCTCTGCGCATGATTTAGGGGCCGATTACGACGGGGATTACGATTCAGTGATACATTGTACTTCTGGATACCGCAACGAAAATGTTTGACCTGTTTTTTTGGTGCATGCTTCGGTTTTTCAAAATCGTTAAGGACTTTAATGATTTAGATTTTGTTACGTTTGTTTGATGCATCTGGGCCTGAGACTTGATATACTGCCTTTCTGTGGTTTTCGCAACTACATTCAAAGCAGTTCACATAGTATATACAGGTACTCAAAGGAGAATTACTTGACTTGGAGCTGCAGTGGGAATCAAACCCTGTTCCCCAGGATCAAAGTCCACTGCACTAACCACTAGGCTACTCCTCGACTCCAACATCAGTTGCACTGGCAGCTTAAAGGAAGAGGAAGAGGGAAGCAGCAGGACCTGGGGAGGTGATGGGAGGGGGCAATGATTCTTACTGCCCAGGGGCCCAAATCACTGTCAGTCAGTCTACCTGGTGTGTACCTATGTTCCAGAGATATGTACATAACTTATAGTATTCTATAAGTTCTGGGTGTAACTTTGCAGCCCATTAATGTGCCACCCAGATCCCCCCCCCCCCCCCCCCCCCCATGTGTACACCTGATTTGTAAAATACTCGGTGTTAAGATATGTGCATATTTGTGAGCTGCTGAGCAAAAAAGTACCAAAAGTGGGGAAAATGTGGGATACAAGTGTTCCAAATAAATAAATAAATGTATACCACCAATTGCATAATCATGCAAAATTTCAGCCACAGGTACTGACTAATTACGACTTTAAAAAAATGAGAAACCTTTATCAATGCATTTTTTTTTTCGGAAAAAAGCTTCTGAAAAATAGAACACAAACATCTATACCTCTGTAATCCATAGAAAGTTATGGATAAAATTTTGACCAGGGTTTGTATAGACTGATCACATTTAAAAAATGAGAATTTCCCAAATTTACTCCTGCAACTTTTACAGCCGTTATCTCTGTTATTTCTAACTCCACTTTCGGTACCTTTGCACTCAGCGGGTCACATTTACAGAATAGGGCTTAGGTGTTTATTTGGTATTTGCACACATATACACATTCTAATCGTTTACATGCATAATAAGTGTGCTAATGTTAGCTCCTATTATATAGTTACCCCCATCATGTCCAAACTAGGCCTCCAGGAATGCCTACATAGAGTGCACATATAAATTACACACCAATTTGTCGGTACATGCACTTATAACACAGGTCAATTTTCTAAAAGGCCTTTTCCATATGGGAAAAAAATTCTTTACATGCAGAAAAACCTTCACAAACAACTTCTCGTCTTATCCTCATAGAGAGTTGATCAAAAAGGGCTACCGTTAAGATGTGTTATTTCACTGTTAACCCCAGTTACTAGAAACTAGGTCTCACTGCATAAAGTTAATGGTGTAATAATCCATCTTAATGGTAGTCCACATCAGGGGCGTAGCCAGACTTCGGCAGGAGGGGGTCCAGAGCCCGAGGTGAGAGGAACATTTTAGCCCCCCCTCTGTCATTTTTGCCCCCCCACCACCACCTTTGACCCCTCTGGCGCCAACCCTTTCGACCCGCCTTCCCCCCCCCCCGCCGCCAACCCTCCCCCGGCGCAGCCGCGTTGCTGATCTGCAAGGCTTCCATTTCTGTGAGTCTGACATCTTGCACGTACGTGCAGGACATCAGACTCACAGAAACAGAAGCCTTGCAGATCAGGAAAGCGGCCGCGCCGGAGAAGAGGACTTCAGCTGGCGGGGGTTTGGGACCCCCACCAGCAAAGGTACCTGACGGCAGCGGGTTGGCGGCGGGAGAGGGGGATCAAAGGGATTGGGGCTGGGGGGCCAGGGCCAAATCCACGTAGCTACACCCCTGGTCTATATTGATAATTTCCCCTCTTAGTGTGAAGAGTTTCAGTCTCTGGTAACCAGAGCTAATATTGTGATGTCATAATGCCTCATTCCACCAATGCCTAAGAGCCAACCTCATCAGTGATGTCACAATGACTTGATTCCCCTATACTTGGTTCACTTTTATTACTTCTAGCAGTGATTTCAATTTCTAGAAACATTTCTTTTTTCTTTAGTTAAGGGGGGAGGGTAGTTATCAACATGAGCTATCATTAAGACATGTTATCTTACTGTTAACCCTAGTTACTGGTAACTAGGTATCACTACATAAAATGGTACCTGGGCTAGAGTAGCACGAGTCACTGATAACTACACCCCTCAGTGTTCATAATGCCTATTTTATGGATATTTTACCTGTGTTGAGCTAAGGCATTCTCGAGAGCAGAGTTTGAACTCATGTGCATACTTTATTTTCTTAAGTATATAAATTTGCAGAAACCACTGTGCACAGCTGTAAATGTGGGGTAATTTTCAAAGGCACGTGTTCCCTTTGAAGACTGGTGTGACTTATGCTAGCTAAAGAGATTTGCCACTGGAGCCCCCTTGCTGACTGAGCAGCAGGGACTTGGTGGGGTGCTCAGCCACTGATGCCAGCTTTTCTGCACATGCTCAGTTCATGCATTAAACTAAGCATTCACAGAACTGTTGGCTAGAGCACCCATAGGCTTGCTCGCTGCTCAGGCAGCAACAGCAGGGCCTCCAGCAGCAATGTCTAAAGCTTGTGGAGTTTTAGCACCTCCACCAGCAAAAGCATTTTGTGGTAGTAGCTTGGGGGGGGGGGGGGGGGAGAATAAAATGCTTGCCCCCCCCCCCCCCCCCCCCCATCCAGTCCCTCTCCAAATTTAAGTTCTGGCTATGCTCCTGGTGTAAGCACTTATGGTAGTTCAATGGCTGGGATCACATCACACCTAAGGTCAGTATTTCCCAAGTCCAGTCCTGGAGTACCCCTGGCCAGTCAGGTTTTCAGGATATCCACAATGAATATGCATGAATTTGATTTGCATACACTGTCTCCAATTATATGCAAATCTCTAATGCATTTTCATTGTGGATATCCTGAAACCCTGACTGGCAAGGGGTACTCCAGGACCGGACTTGGGAAATACTGAGTTAGGTACCTGACAGTATTCTATAACCCACAGGCATAAGCACTAGGAACACCCACAGCCCTCCCATGCCCCTCCCAGGTTCACACCCCCCCATGCAGTTGCATGATATGGATTGTACACACACACTTTGTAGAATATCAATTACGGGCAGTTACGTGCTTAACTGCTAATTAGTCCCAATTAGCACAAATTAACTCCAATTAGTAACTAATCATTAAGTTGCATGTATAACTGACAATATTTTATAACTGGTAAAAAAAGGCCCATTTCCGAAACAGATGAAACGGGCGCTAGCAAGGTAATCCCCCCCTCCCTCCCGAGTTCCAGAGCCCCCCCTCAGTGCATCACCGAAGCCCCTCCCCCGGCGCATCACCCAAGCCCCTACCCCCCCCCTCGGGCACATAAACCCCCTCGCCACCCGCATTCGCCAATACTAACACTGTCCAGCCGCTGCTGCTTCTCCTGTTGAACAGCAGCGGCCTGGACAAAAAGAAAAAAAGCAAAAAAAACATTTCAAACCTGAAACAGTGCTCCGTAGACAGCCAGCTGGCATTGGCTGTTGTCTCTGCAGCTGCTCCTCCTCTCCCCTGCACGTCACTGCCCTTGGAGGAAGACCCCGGAGGAGCGCAGTGACGTCACAGGCGAGAGGAGGAGCGGCTGCATAGACGACAGCCAATGCCAGCTGGCTGTCTACGGAGCACTGTTTCAGGTTTGAAATGTTTTTTTGCTTTTTGTCCAGGCCGCTGCTGCTCAACAGGAGAAGCAAACCACAAAAAAAGCGGAAGAAAAACCAAAAAACGAACCAGACAACAAGGGAGTAAAATCGCCAGAAGAGTTTAATGGGACCCTACACGGTCCGTGTTTCGGCCAACAGGCCTTCCTCAGGGGTCCTGGGTCTGACGTTTACAATAAACTTCCAAGTTATTCATAAAACAGAAATACCTGGGTCTGACGTTTACAATAAACTTCCAAGTTATTCATAAAACAGAAATACGCTGATGCTATCTAATGGCGGGCATGAGCGTATGCGCTAGTGAAGCAGCAGCAGCTGGACAGTGTTAGTATTGGCGGCTGCGGGTGGAGAAGGGGTTGGTGTGGCCGAGGGGGGGGGGGAGTATCCCCCTGCCTGGCCGGGGTGTTGATGTTCATCGGGTGGGGGGGGGGGGGAGTTTGGTGATACGGTGAGGGGGGGGTTGTCTGTGTTGCCCCGCTCCCTGCCACTTGCTCCGAAGTGGCAGGGAGCGGCGCACTGACAGCTGATTCCCAGGCAGGGGGTGTAGTCAGCTGACGTCAGTGCGTTCTAGCCTGCCTAGCAGACCACCTCCGAGGGAGCCATGGTCCCAGGCAGGTTAGAACGTTGGAGGTGTGTATTATTGCATAGGACTAGTGCATGCAACTTTGAATGCCAAGCATAGAGTTGTATGTGCAAGTTTAGGGGATTAGTGACTTAACCAGATCAAAATTATTGGTATATATATTTTTTTTTTAATTGATTTTCATAAGAACTGAATAACAGTAGTTTCTTCACCACAACCATAAGCAATGCATAGCTTCCTCTGAATAGCTCTGACATTGGCACTCTGAGCTGGAATGAATTGCTCTATCTTCTTGTCATTCTGTTTACCCTGCTGTAATTGGTCAATGATCATTATAATCATTTAGGTTGCAACGCTGTAGAGAGAGACACATTTTACATAATTTTCTACTGCTTTCAACCTAATTGGCATTCATTTGAAGTAGCTCATTTTCCATTGTTCTGTTGGTTTAGCAACAGTGGCAGTAATAAATTTCTGCTAATCATATTGTAAACTCTGATCTACAGTGGTGAAACATGAGTTGTCACAAACAATATATATCATTTCTGGTTTTACATGCTGTAGACACCATTGAGATTGAATCCATGTTCTCTCACTCCGCTGTTGCAAATTTGATTTTAAAATCAGAACACGCAGGAAATGAGCACTTACTATATAATGATGGTGCAGAACCACTAGAGTGAATTTGTCTAAAAGTGTAAAATGGCCGCATTTAGAAGAAAAAAAAAAAGCACTCCCATTAAATGTACTTAAAATCACAAAAATGGCTGGCAGGTCTGTCGTTTCTGCCTCCATTTTAACTGACAGACATGACAAAAAGAAGCAGCAGAGAGACAGACAGACAGACAGAGAGAGAGAGACCCATTTGCCAGTGGTTTCCAAACCTGGTCCTGGAAGCACCCCAGTCAGTCAGGTTTTCAGGATATCCAAAATGAATATTTATCAGATAAATTTGCATGCAGTAGAGGCAGTGCATGCAAATCTCACACTTGAATATTCACTGTGGATATCCTGAAAACCTGCCTTGCTGTCCAGCTCATTTTCGAAGGAGATCGCCGGCCATCTTCCGACACAAATCGGGAGATGGCCAGCGATCTCCTGATCCCAGCCAAATCAGTATAATCAAAAGCCGATTTTGGCCGGTGCCAACTGCTTTCCATCACAGAGCCGGCCAACCTTCAAGGCAGGGTACAGAAGGCGGGACGGGGGCGTGGTTACGAGATGGCCAGATTCACCCCATAATGGAAAAAAGATGGCCGGCTCAGACAAGCATTTCGCCGGCTGCACTTGGTCCATTTATTTTTAGGTCCAAGTCACAAAAAAGTGCCTCAATTGACCAGATGACCACCGGAGGGAATCGGGGATGACCTCCCCTTACTCCCCAGTGGTCACCAACCCCCTCTCACCCAAAAAAAATTAAAATAAAATTGTTTTGCCAGCCTCAAATGTCATACCCAGCTCCATGACATAAGTATGCAGGTCCCTGGAGCACTTTTAGTGGGTGCAGTGCACTTCAGGCAGGTGGACCCAGGCCCATCCCCCCCTACCTGTTACACTTGTGGTGGTATATGTTGAGCCCTCCAACCCCCCCCCCAAAAAAAAAAACCACTGTACTTACATGTAGGTGCCCCCCTTCACCCCTTAGGGCTATGGTAGTGGTATAGAGTTGTGGGGAGTGGGTTTGGAGGGCTCAGCACCCAAGGTAAGGGAGGTATGCACCTGGGAACAATTTTTGAAGTCCACTGCAGTGCCCCCCTAGGGTGCCCAATTGGTGTCCTGGCATGTCAGGGGGACCAGTGCACTACAAATGCTGGCTCCTCCCACGACCAAAAGGCTTGCATTTTGCCAGGTTTCAGATGGCTGGGCCCGGTTTCCATTATGGCTGAAAACTGAACCCGGCCATCTCTAAACCCGGCGATCTCAACATTTGACCTAAATGTTGAGATTTAGCCGGCACCAACCGTATTATCGAAGGAAAATATGGCCGGCCATCTTTTTCGATAATATGGTTGGCTCCGCCCCTTTACGGCGCCGGCCGCATAGATGGCCGGCGCCTTTCGATTATGCCCCTCTATGTCTCCAGGATCAGGTTTGGAAAACATTGCCATATGCTATCATTTTTCTTAGTCATTAGTTGGCTTAACAAGATCCACTTTTCGTCTTGTCTTGACTATTTTAAGAAAAAAAAACACTACCCTGATGATTCTTTACGTTTACCAAAGCAAACTTTGGCTACCTACCAGTGGCAAGTTTGAATCTGCTGCCAGAAAGGATCGTTCCAGGCATATAACCAGTGGCTGCTGGTAAATGTATAACGGGATGATATGGTCAATATGGATGGACAATTTGCATTTTTCCCAGCCTAATTCCATGCTATTATGAGGTTATGTTGGAGTCCTGAGCTTCTAATAGCACTCAGCTCAGTGCCTTCTGCAGGACTAGGGTGACATCCTTTGATGAGATGGAGCTGGGTTGGAATCCTGTAAGAAACCCTCAGTATTTCTCAAATTTGCAGACTAATTCTTGGTTCCCATGCTCTCTCTTTACAAGACATTTAAGTACACCTCTGAGTTCTCTGCAGTGCATCATGGGAATTTATGGCTGTTGGAAACTCTAGTGCCTTCCTCTGCGAGCCCATCTCATTGAACTTTCAATGTTGATGGTTTTTGACAAACCAGACATCAAAAAGGGAAGAATACCTGGGAAGCCTGAGAGGATATTTTATGCTCTGCAGTTTGAGGAAGATATTTTGTGAAGAGGAGTTCTATTTATATTGGTACTGGAGAAAGCTGGATTCTTTGCAGGTTGCAACACTTTTTACTGGACCAACATAGGGAATATCTAAAAATGAGGGCTGCACATGAGTAAGGCCACACAGATTGCTGAATTATCAAACAAAGGACTTTTAGGAGCTTAAGAGCCAGAGCCAGCTCAAGGGACCGCGGCGCCCCGAGCCAGCTTTTGGTTTGGCGCTCTCCCATTGGCACATTCCCCGGCCTACTTTTAAAGGCAATTTCCCCTCCTGAATTCCAACAGCTTTTCACCTAACGCTACTCGCATCAGCCCCGCCGTCTTCCCTCTGCCGCACCCCTGTGGAAATGTTATGTCAAAGGAAGGGTGGGCACGGCAGAAGGAAGATGCTGGGGCTGATGCAGGTAGCGCTGGTGAAACGCTGTCTATACTTGGGAGGTGAAAACTGCCTTTAAAAGGTAGACAGGGAAAGGACTCAAACAGAAGAAGGAAGGAGGTTGCCGGCTCTTCTTTTCTCCCTGCACATGCAACGCCGCTAGGTAAGTTCTGGCCAGCGTAACCTACAGGGCCAGTGACATCACAGGTTCAGGCGTTTGGCACCCTTTATCTTTGGCGCCCTGGGCCAGAGCCTCACCCTGGTCCAAAGGTTAAGCCGGCCCAGTCAAAAGCGTACTTTTTCAAAACTGGATAATTCTTGTATGCATTCAAAAAACATTAGCAACTTGCATAGACTCATGAGATCTTTTCTTTGAATGTTAACAAGGCTCACCTGCGAATTTTTGCCTAAGAATATTTAACCCTTCTTCCGGGTACTCATTTTAGACAAGGGACTCCTTGAACAGATATCCAGAACATCTGCAAAACTTGCATGGATTCTCCAAACATGGGAAAAGGATTCTCCTGTTCTGTGCTCAAGGCTTGGTGTTAAAATTAAAGGAGACACTGCAGGTGAGATAACGCTCTTTCAGAACTAAAGTCTGTACTGGATAGGTTTTCTTTAAAGTGAACTGCTAATGAGTTCCAATGGAAAGCCACAAACAGGCAGTGTTTTTGGGCCATCTCTGATGAATATGCATGACATAGATCTGCATACAATAGAGGCAGTGTGCATGCAAATCTATCCTTGCATATTCATTAGAAATAGCCATAGGTGGTCAGCGACTCAGATGTATGGGGAAGCTAAAGTGCACAAGGCAAGTTAAAATCCTTGGAGTAGGGGGACGACACCTATGTCATCAGTAAATGGACAGTTGGGGGGGGGCACTTTTAAAGTCAGCAGGGAAGGACCCCTTCACTGTGTTACTCTGGTGCAGCTGTCTTCCCCCAGTAACCCTGTTACTGATGGTAATAAGTACACTGAATGCACTCCAGGAATCATGTACCAAAATAAATAAATAAATAACAATGCACCAAAATAACACAACATATTAAGAGCAATATTTGTAGTATTCTGAAAAAAATGCAACTAAGAATGCTGTACAGCTCAGGAGGGTGGGGGAGGGAAATGGGACTTGATATACTGCCTTTCTGTGGTATTTTGCAACTACATTCAAAGCGGTTTACATATATTCAGGTACTTATTTTGTACCAGGGGCAAAGGAGGGTTAAGTGACTTGCCCACAGTCACAAGGAGCTGCAGTGGGAATCGAACCCAGTTCCCCAGGATCAAAGTCCAGTGCACTAACCACTAGGCTACTCCTCCACTCATCAAGACATCTTGACCAATACATTGAATATTGTTAGCAATACTTGGGTATGATATGGGATTATAACCAACACAATTGAACAAGAAGTGGGAACAGGATCAGGCTCTTCAAAATAGACCAAGGACTCTTAATTATGTGGTTAAAAACTTTTATTAGATACGGACTCTAAAGACTTTTATTAAATGTTGACTCGACATGGTACCATGTTTTGGCACATTTTTGCAAGCCTCAGAAGTCAATGAGAATCTTCAACGAACTGCAAAAGGTTTAGTGATGTATCTCTAAAATATAAGCGTAGCAGGTCTTAATGAAAATCTTCAACAATTGCAAATATTTTCAGTGATAGTCTTTAAAATATGAGCATAGCTGGTCTTTATAAAAACCGCTGATGGTATGGAAGAGAAGTATCGCTAATGGATGCCACTGGAATGCGAGCAAATGTTTGCAATTTCTTGAAGATTCTCATTAAGACTCCTGAGGCAGGCATGAATGTGCTGAAACATGGTACTGTTGTCGAGCCAACATCTAATAAGTTTTTAACCACATATCAAGAGTCCTTGGTCTGTTTTGAAGAGCCTGATCCTATTCCCATTGTTTGATTGCATCTTTCACGTGGGACTTTGGCATTCTTTCCACTAACACTCCATCATGTTTGGCTGCTTATATGGCTGGCATGATGGAGACTTGACAACCAGCATTTAAGCATGGTTGACTGTGGCTGCAGAGTGATGGACACAGCTCTGACCACCTCGTTGGGTAGACTGGATGGACCATGCAGGTCTTTATCTGCCGTCATTTACTGCGTTACTGTGTCTGCATTAGGGACTATTGTATAAGTCAACACCTAAATGCAGTGTTAGATACTTAACTGGTGTTTACCTCCAACTCGGCATTCCACTTGAGCACCTAAAGGCATATTAGTTAATTAGTTTATTTAAAACTTCTTTATATCCCATCCATCCAATGATCTGAGCAGATTACAAAATCACAAACCTACAACACTTCAATTTGATAGGGCAAGCAATGAAGCTACTGGAGCTACTAGGTAGTACATTTACAACAAATCAGAGAAAATAATTCTTCACAGAATGTGTACTTTAAGTTCTGGAATTCATTGCTAGAGAATGTGGTAAAAGTGGTTAACAGAACAAGGTTTAAAAAAAAAAAAAAAAAGTTTGGACAAGTTCTCAAAAGAAATGTCCATAAGGTGGGGACTTGTAAAAACCCACTGCTTATTCCTAAATCTGTTTTACCTTTTGGGATCTTGTTTGAGACTTGTGAACTGGATTGGCTACTGTTGGATACTGGGCTTGATAGATCATTGGTCTGCCCTGGTACAACAATGCTAATGTACAGAATACCATAAGTTACGCAGCCGGCTGCCACACTTAGGCGTCCGCATAATTCTCTTTTCCTTTTCTCTCTCTCTCTCTTATATTTTTTAGATGGTCTGTAAACTGCATAGCAGCACTGGCTTGCCATTGGCAGTATATCAAATTTCTGTAAATAAATGAACCAGCTCTATGGCTGGCATTAAGTGTCTGTGCCTAAATGTTAAAGGCGTATCTAACCAGTTAGACTAGTATTTCGCAGAGCAGGGTATCTCAACCCAGTCCTTGAAACACACCCAGCTAGTCAGCTTTTCAGGATACCCACAATGAATATGCATGAGAGAGATCTGCACACAACAGAAGTAATGCATGCAGGCTCATCTCATGCATCTTCATCATGGGAACAGGCTCCTACAAGGCTTCCTGCAGGCACCCCGTTACAAAGTTGTCCTTACACACCCTATTTCTATAACATGCAGTAAAAAAATGCACGCACAAATTTGGGCATTGGCTCAAGTTCCATGTGCATTTTAATTGAATAATGAGTAATCAGCACCAACTGGCTTTTTAACAAGCAATTATTTGCACTAATTATAATCAATTAACACGTACACACAAGTCAGAAAAGGGGGTGCAGAAATGGGAGGGCCTCGGGTGGATCAGGGGAGTGATTTAGTTACATGTGTAATTATAGAACAAGGGACACCACGTTTTTGTTGGTGCAATGATCATGCCTAAGTATAGGCGCGCTATTCTATAAACCACGTCATTTATAGAATACCACACTGCATCCTTTTTTTGATGCCATTTATAGAATCCCTCCCCCCCCCCCCCCCCCCATAATGTGCTGTAATATTCTTCTGTGCAGCAACAGTCCAGGAAGATACTGAGCACATCCTCAGCTACCGCACAAGTTCTGCAGTTAATTTTTGCAAGTAATGGATATTCAAATAAAAAAAATTTAGAAACCTTTGACATTCAATAACCATTAACAATACAAAATTGCCTATGACATGCAAACCAGAGAACTCAAAGTACAACCCACCTCAGGGAGTGGTAGACAAAAACAAAGTTTTGGATTAGCGTAAGATTAAGAAAAGGAAACAAACACTTTCCTTTTCTTAATCTTACGCTAATCCAAAACTTTGTTGAGAACACTTCTCAACTTTTGTAACTATTTTCTCCCCCACTCTCCCCCCCCCCATGTCTTCCCCCAATCCCCAAGAAACAACCACCCCCCCTGCCCTCTCCTGTTCTGCAACACCTTTTTTTTTTTTTTTTTTTTTTAACCACGCTTGAGTAAAAGGGACCGCCCATGAGCTACCAAATGGAGAAGACAGGCACAAAAACAATATCAGGGTGCAATATAGTATTGGGAGCTGGTTCTTGGTGTGATGTTGCCCGTTTAAACAGGCATCTCTCTGGAATTCTCACAGAGGCGTCCTACGGTAAACGTATCCCCTAAACACGTACGTGTGCATTTTTATAAAATACATGCAGAGGAGAGAAAAAGAGAACAACGAAATGTTCCTCAGAAAGCAGAGAGAACAAGAAGAGGAGACAGCCAAGGGGATAATGATGTAGCAAGAGCCACACTCAAGTTAATAATTTATTGATGAGGTATAGGCGGGGTCATCAATAAATATAAAATACATGCAGACATCTTGCCAAGCTAGGAATGCTACATGCCATGTTGCTGATGCACTTGCAAGTTTGCATTTGGCCAATTTCTGGCATGCTTTTCATGCAGAAAATATGTTTTACAAAATTAGAAGGTAAATTTTGAATCTCCCCATCAACCTAATGCCATTTTTGCTGAGAGCTTGCAAGATGAATTTTAATGTTCAACTCCCTGTTGAGCACTGGCGCTGCAGGGGTGTCTTGTGGAGGAGGCAAAACAAGCCTTCAAGAGAGAGAAAAAACGGGAGAGTTCAGATTTTTGCTTGTGCTGGAACTGTCTGAAGTGCTGAGATAGGTCGATTTCGTTTAAGCTAAAAATATAGACTTGCTGACAAAAGAGCCATTCCAAAGCCTGACTGGAGCTAAGGGTTGTGATTGTCCTTTTCAAACTTCGGCTGCAAAGAACTTCAAAGGGAAAAACTGCTGGCAATATACTGGGCCCTAGGCGAACCTTCAGCCTTATCTCTTCCTTCCCCAGCCACATTAATTTTGAAGTCAGTCATGATCATATATGTACATACATAATGAGGGCAATTTCCAAGGTCATTTATGTATCTGAAAATTGCCCACCCCTTCTGCAGGCTAAATCCATGTTGGCTTTGTCCCACTGATCCGTGTTTCTCTGCATTGGTGTTGCTGTCAGGGTCTATTGTTTTCCTTTGAATGCAGCTTCTCTTGTTGTCCTTCAGAAATTGCCACTCCAGGCTTGCCTAGTCTTACCTAATGGTTAAGCAGGCCCTGGTAATATACATAGCTCTTACTTTGCTAATTTTGTTGCGAGTACTGTATACCCCCAACCTCCAGTGAACTGGGACTACCACTCAGAATCTAGGGAAACCTTCAAGATGAAAGGCACAGTATCACATAACACCAGGAGGAGATGCTCCGCAACACCTAACTTAATCTAATATGGACATTTCTATTCCGCTTTACTTAGATAGGCTCTAGGCGGATCTAGGCCGATCACACTCAAAATAAAAATGGAACAGATCCCATTGAGTTACATTAATTTGCATATAACAAATACTCCTTGCTCCCTACTCGAGGGCTCTTGAAATCTTGGGCAAACAAATAAGCCTTAATGGCTCTCCCTAAATACAGAACAAACAGGTAATTCGTCACTACCCAAGAACATGATCTTGGAGTCAATGGATAACATGATGAAATTTTTAGTCCAGTGTGTCATAGCTGCCAAAAAAAGCAAACCATGCTGGATATAAAGAATATAAGAACTGCCAGACTCTAGGGGTGGTGTTATACATAAAAACTCAAAAATAAAAAAAAATATATACTGGACAGCAAAAAATCATCAGAAACCTACCATAAATTAGTTTGCTCTACGACTGGCTTTAAACCAGACCATAATATATCATGGTGCTACAGCTGACTGATTTGGAGCTGGTCCCGGTTGGATGGTTTTGGAAATTGAAGGCTGCGGTTACTACCCGAGTGGATAAACTAAGTGGAAATAAGTTTGTTCTGTGCACATGTAATAAATTTCTTATACTTTGTTTGAACTTTTTCAGCATGGTGTTGACTTTAACCCAACATATAATTATCTTCTCTGGTTATTTTGCTGCAAAAGGTTTTTTTTTCCTTCCATTGGGGAGTTGTTTTCCTTTACAGTTGGGTTTCAGAGGATTTTTGAAACCGATAGGAACCGTTAAAATTTGGGGAGACCATCTTTGTAGGCACCCCAGGCTGCTGAAGTTTCTTTTTGTTTAAAATTTATGCTATATGTTATGGTCTAGGTCAGGGGTAGGCAACTCCGGTCCTCGAGAGCTGCAGGCAGGTCAAGTTTTCAGGATATCCACAATGAATATGCAGGAGATAGATTTGCATACCATGGAGGCAGTGCTTGCAAATCTATCTCCTGCATATTCATTGTGGATATCCTGAAAACCTGACCGGCCTGCGGCTCTCGAGGACCAGAGTTGCCTACCCCTGGTCTAGGTTAAAGTCAATCTTAGAGCAAGTTACATAAGAACTGCCATACTGGGTAAGACCAAAGGTCCATCTAGTTTCTAACAGTGGCCAACCCAGGTCACAAGTACCTAGTAGAAGACTAATCAGTTGCAGTGTCTTGCAGAGAGCGAGTAGTTTGTTTAGTACAGAGAAGCCCAGAAGGTTCCCTGCTCTTCCTCCTAGTATGGTTGTAGCCCATGAGAAGACCTCACATGACTTCAAGGATATAAAGAGAACTTGAAGGCCAGAAGCATTGAAAGTGAAAGAATAAGAGCTGGTCCTTAGTGAGGAAGCATCCTACTCTATTCCAGTGGAGAATATCCTATTTATGGAGAAGAAAGGGGATTTAAAGGCTGGAGCAGAGGCTACCAAGCTGCCACAGATGTGTCTGCACCTAAGTGTAGGGAGCAAGAGTTTTGCTAGTGAGCACTTTGAAAATTCTTTAAAGGAGAAACCTTCAGAAATTGAC
Source organism: Microcaecilia unicolor (assembly GCF_901765095.1). Taxonomy (NCBI): domain Eukaryota; kingdom Metazoa; phylum Chordata; class Amphibia; order Gymnophiona; family Siphonopidae; genus Microcaecilia; species Microcaecilia unicolor. Next base: position 43,252,136 of record NC_044035.1, on the reverse strand, counting down.
AGAAGACTGCATGTTAGAGGCAAGAAAAGTTTCAAGGTCCCAGCAGGAGAAAAGAATCGACAATCATACCAGACTGACACCAATAAAAGGAGTACAACAATTAAAATAAATAGGAATCTCACAGTCTAAATCCACCCCAAGTTAATCAGCTACAAATCTCTATATATAAAAGGCACCACCAACGTTCTAAATGAAGCCTCCAGCCGGAAGTGTGAGGGGGGAGAGATATCCGGTTTCCCCATGAGTGTCTGCCCCGCCCTCGCTCTCTCTGTAACACAAACAGTGAAGGAAAACACAGCAAAGCAGGAAATCACTCTCTCTGTAACAGTGAAGGACTCAGAGGGGGGAGGTGAGCGAGGGCAGAAGCCCTCACTATCTCTGTAACACAAACACAGCAGAGCAGGAAACATAACACTGAAGGACTCGACTCCAAGGGGGGAGGGGACAGACAGCACAGGGGAAGGGAGAGAGGGCAGAGGGCAGGGACACACACACTCCCACATGCACACAGAAGAAAACCTTGCTAGCCCCCATTTCATTTGCATCAGAAACGGGGCTTTTTTTTTACTAGTAACCAATAAAAGGAGTGTCAGGAAGATCTCTAAGGAGCTTCTGCTAGAGTATGTGAGGAGAGAAACTCCTTAGTGTTGCAGGTTCAGCCACTCTAAATTAGAGAATGTGCTGGAATTTTGCTTACTATATGGCTAGAATTGGAGTGCCATGCACGCACACTGTCACATCACCTACTCTTCTGCAATAATTCTGTAAACATTATTTTTGGATCAATCCCAGCTGGTGTGGCTGCTTGCTTGTTCACCAAGATACTGAAGAGGATTACAGGCCTAAGGGCCTTGGAAAATTTGCTTCTCTACCTTCCCTTCCCCCATCCATCAGAAAGCACCTAGGCACATCATGGATTGTTTGTTGGCTCCCAACTGAACCCTTAAGTCAAGAAAAGACCAGAGTTACATAAAATGTTATCAAGGGATTAGTATATACCATTTGTTGGTTATTACTTAATCAACAGAACTTTACTTTCAGCTGCACAGTTCCATTAATGGCCTATTTCTCTCTTTTCAGTTTCCCTAATTATAACAGGGATCCACTTTTGTGGCAAGTCACCTGCTGCTGATTTTACTGGGGAAAGGGGTCATTTATTTTTTCATTTCTGTTGCTTTATATGACTCCCCTTGCAAGAACAGCCTCTCTTCCCTTTCCCCATGCCTCCCTCCTGCAGGCAAAGGATACTTGTATCTGCCCTCTCCACCGGGCTTCAGTCTGTTTGAGCCACAGTGGGAGCAGGACTCAAGACAATGCGTCACCAAATTGCCAGGCTGAAGCCACAGAGTGATGTCTGACAGCAGGGGAAAGGTCTAGGGACTGGGGGAGAAAATTAGAAGGGAATATGGATGGGATTTGATATACCGCCTTTCTGTGGTTACAATCAAATTAGTTTACATAATATATATATGTACTTATTTTATACCTGGGGCAACAGAGGGTTAAGTGACTTGCCCAGAGTCACAAGCAGCTGCAGTGGGAATTTAACCCAGTTCCCCAGGTTCTTAGCCCAGTGCACTAACCATTAGGCTATTTCTTCACAGCAATCTGGCTTTTTTAGAACCATGATATAAAATCTGCTTCTCATTCACCTTTATTTTATCAACTTGACTAGAATACTGTACAGAGCAGCAGCATAGGCAGAAATTTTTAGCAGGGGGTGCACCCCTCCTCCGGTACCTTAAAAATCACGTGCTCCGCTCTAGTCTTTGCCCAGGTAGAGACGGCGGCACTCATAGGCTGCCTGCAGCCTGCACCGGGGCTCTCTCTATGAACCGTCCCGCCCCTTCTATTGCAACTTCCTGTTTTGTGAAGGCAGGGTTGCCAGATGGGCGGTTTTCCCGCCCAATTGGGCGGTTTTCCGCAACCCGCCGTGGGAAACTTTTGCCCGCGGCGGGTTGCGGTTTTTTGGGCTGGTTTTCTTTTTTCGGTGCGGGTTTTGGGCGGTTTTTTGGCCGGTGTGGGGTGGGGCTAATGGCGACAGAGGCGGGGTTTGTGACGTTTTGGCCGGGGTTTGTTGACGTATTGGGCGGGGCGATGACGGCGGGGGCGGGGGTGATGACAGAAGAGGTGGGGCTGACGACGGCGGGGGAGATGACGGAAGGGGCGGGGGAGATGTCGGGGGTGGGGTGTGTGCGGTTTTGTGTGGGAATTTTTTTTTTTATATGGCAACCCTGTGTGAAGGGTGGGACAGTGGACCACAAGCAGCCTGAGTGCCGCTGCTGCTGCCAGGGCAAAGACGGGAGGGAGATGATTTTAAGGCACGGGTGGGGGAGGGGGGCTGTCTGACGGGGCATGTGCATGCAACACACGCACCTGGAATAAATGCACCACTGGTACAGATCTGTGCAAATACACACCACACACATTCCTCTTCAGCTCTCTCATCTGTCTCTCTTTTCCTCCTCCACCTCACTTCTCTCTCTCTCTCCTTGCTGTGCTCTTCTCCGCTTCTCCTTCCTTTTGTCCCAACAGCCCTCTCTCTCACTTATCTCAGTTTTCCAGGTCCAAATGCTTGGCATATTAACTTGATTCCTAGCTGCTACTTGTCTCACATATTAAACAAGAGGTTCTATACACACAAGGAAGCCCATTACCATCTCCAGCTGTGTTAAATTCCATCTCTTCTTTTTTTGTTTTTTAAACTTTAAATGTTTTTATTGAAGAGGCAGGATATCACTTATACAGCCATATAGGAGTGGAGGAGTGGCCTAGTGGTTAGGGTGCTGGACTTTGGTTCTGGGGAACTGAGGAACTGAGTTTGATTCCCGGTACAGGCAGCTCCTTGTGACTCTGGGCAAGTCACTTAACCCTCCATTGCCCCATGTAAGCTGCATTGAGCCTGCCATGAGTAGGAAAGCACAGGGTACAAATGTAACAAAAATAAAATAGATACTATTGAAGATTCTACATGGAATGTTGCTACTATTGGAGATTCTACATGGAATGTTGCTATTCCACTAGCAACATTCCATGTAGAAGGCTGCGCAGGCTTCTGTTTCTGTGAGTCTGACGTCCTGCACGTATGTGCAGGACGTCAGACTCACAGAAGCAGAAGCCTGAGCGGCCACATTGGTGATCTGCAAGGGCCGACTTCTACATGGAATGTTGCTAGTGGATTAGCAACATTCCATGCAGAATCTCATAGTAGCAACAGTGGAGGAGTGGCCTAGTGGTTAGGGTGGTGGACTTTGTTCCTGAGGAACTGAGTTCAATTCCCACTTCAGGCACAGACAGCTCCTTGTGACTCTGGCCAAGTCACTTAACCCTCCATTGCCCCATGTAAGCCGCATTGAGCCTGCCATGAGTGGGAAAGCGCGGGGTACAAATGTAACAAAAATAAAATAGATACTCTTTGAGATTCTACATGGAATGTTGCTACTATTGGAGATTCTACATGGAATGTTGCTATTCCACTAGCAAGATTCCATGTAGAAGGCTGCACAGGCTTCTGTTTCTGTGAGTCTGACGTCCTGCACGTACGTGCAGGACGTCAGACTCACAGAAGCAGAAACCTGCGCGGCCACATTGGTGGAATAGCAACATTCCATGTAGAATACAAATAGTAGCAACAGTGGAGGAGTGGCCTAGTGGTTAGGGTGGTGGACTTTGGTCCTAGGGAACTGAGGAACTGAGTTCAATTCCCACTTCCGGCACAGGCAGCTCCTTGTGACTCTGGGCAAGTCACTTAACCCTCCATTGCCTGCCGCATTGCGCCTGCCATGAGTGGGAAAGCGCGGGGTACAAATGTAACAAAAATAAATAAAAAAATATATATGGGATAACAGCGCCCCAATAAACAAACCAGATTATACATGTCAAACAGCTGGCGAATACTACACAACAACTCAATCACTATAGCAATAACAAACTAGAAATACCAACATCTATTTTATCATACTTCTAAGAAAACTATCCCCCCTTCTCCCTACCCCCACCCAAGCAGTGCACTGGTGTAGATAAAATTCCATCTCTTCTTGCCGATATTTTTTTTTCCAAATTTATACCATGTTGAATCTCAGTTTAATTGTTTTGTTTTTAACTCCTTCAGAATGTCAACCTATCATTGGTCTCATCTGAAGTAAAATGAACCACAACCACTGAACAGGATTTGGCTATTAATCATAAGAGGAAGACAGAAAGGGCAGGATTTGTCCTCACATATGATTCGAGCTGAAGCCTCTACTCTGGCTTCCACTCTCACACTCATCTTCCCTGGAAAAAGGTCACGGCCCATTAACCTGAGACAAAAATACAGCAACAGAACTACAGCTGTTGCCCAGATCACTTCACTTCAGCCACAAACATACCAATTAGCCATTCAGCATCACAGCAGGCCTTCATACAGATTTTCTAATGGTATAGCTTCAGCTCAGTTCAAGGTACTTATCACTAATGATGTCTCCAAAAAACGTGCAGGACTTTAGCATAATGCCTTGAAGATATGGACCATAGCAGTAGTAATGCAAGACTACCAGTAGAGATTGCAGCCACCATTTTTAATTTGTAAGCTTTAGATTTAGATTTTAATTTAGATTGTAAGCTCCTTTGAGCAGGGACTGTCCTTCTTTGTTAAACTGTACAGCGCTGCGTAACCCTAGTAGCGCTCTAGAAATGTTAAGTAGTAGTAGTAGTTAAGCAGGAGCCACTATGGGGGTTCACTCCTGCCTCACTTACAGAGATGAGTTTGTTAATTTTTAAAAGTACTTAAGTAAAAAGTAAAAGTACTAGCTTCAAAAGTAGTGAAGTAAAAGTAGAAAGTCTTATCCCCCCCAAAAAAATACTCAAGTAAAAGTAACAAAGTACAGCTCTTACAACCACTTTTTTTTTTACTACAAAGTAAAAAGTATTCTTAAAAAGTTACATAAGAACATAAGAGTAGCCATACTGGGTCAGACCAATGGTCCATCAAGCCCTTCCTGTTTTCCAAACAGTGGCCAAGCCAGGTCACAAGTACCTAGCAGAAACCCAAATTGTGGCAACACTCCATACTACAAATCCCAGGGCAAGCAGTTGCTTCCCATGTCTGTCTCAATAGCAGATTATGGACTTTTCCTCCAGGAATTTGTCCAAACCTTTTTTAAACCCAGATACGCTAACCACTGTTACTACATCCTCTGGCTGTGGAATAGAATGGCTGTAAAGAAGATTGAGCTAAAAGCTAAGTACAAGCTTATAAATGCATCATTAAAAGATTTTGGGGAGGTTTTTTAAGTCAATGATGACACTGAACTCCATGAAATCTTGGCCTTTAAGCCTTAAAGGATGAGTCAGTTGATGCTTTTTCCTTCCTTCTTAGATAATGCTAATTATATATAATAAAAAATTACTGGTATATACTCCATGCTACTGATCCCAGGGCAAGCAGTGGCTTCCCCATGTCTATCTCAATAGCAGACTATGGACTTTTCCTCCAGGAACTTGTCCAAACCTTTTTTAAACCCAGATACGCTAACTGCTATTACCACATTCTCTGGTAACAAGTTCCACAGCTTAACTATTTGTTGAGTGAAAAAATACTTCCTCCTATTTGTTTTAAAAGTAGTATCATGCAACTTCATTGAGTGTCCTCTAGTCTTACTACTTTTTGAAAGAACAAACAAATCGATTCATATTTACCCCATTCTACATCACTCAAGATTTTGTAGACCTCTATCAGCCATCTCTTTTCCAAGCTGAAGAGCCCTGACTTCTTAAGCCTTTCCTCCTATGAGAGGAGTTCCATCCCCTTAATCATTTTGGTCACCCTTCTTTGAACCTTTTCTTATTCCGCTATAACATTTTTTTGAGATATGGTAACCAGAATTGCAAGCAATACTCAAAGTGAGGTTGTACCATAGAGCGATACAGAGGTATTATAGTGTTCCTGTCTTATTTTCTATCCCTTTCCTAATAATTCCTAGCATTCTGTTTGCTTTTTTTTGACTGCCACCAAAGATTTCAGCATATTGTCCACGATGACGCCAATCTTTTTCTTGGGTGTCGACTCGTAAAGTGGAACCTAACATCAAGTAACTATGATTTGGATAATTTTTTCCAATGTGCATCACTCTGCATTTGTTCCACGTTCAATTTCATCTGCCACTTGGATGGCCAGTCTTCCAATTTCATAACGGCTTCCTACAATTTTTCAATTTTTCAATCAGGCGACCCTCAGGGGGAGGAATGCTGGCTTCGGCCTAACCCCTGGTAAGCCTTTCCTCAGCTGAGAGGTGCCCAGCTCTACCACCGGCTGCCTTTCAGGTGCTGTGGAGGACTTGCAGCTCATCTACATATCCTTACAGCCTTCTCCGGGGTGAAACCCAGGTCCACTCCGATCCACTCAGGGCCTCCGCTCTAGGTTCCGCGCACCGGGGCATTTTTCTCTTTACATCTAATCTTGCTAAAGTACCTCAGTCATTTATGGCCCCTATTCATATTCTCTTCCTAGCCCTGTCCCTTCCTAATCTTTTCCCTCACCCCCTACCTCTCTCCGCTACAGGAACTCACTGCCCATCCATCGACTTCATCACTTCACCTTCTCTCCTACCCTCTTCCTCCCTCTTGGCTTTTAATCTCCACCTCTTTCTTCCGTCCATTTTGCCTTCCCCATTCCACCTAAATACCTCTCGCCTTCAACGCCTTCGTGGCCACACCTCTCCTACTCTCCTCCGCTCTCTTTTACTCCTTCTCTTACTCTCAGCCGGTGACATCAATCCCAATCCTGGCCCCCCTCACCAACTATTATCCCAACTCTACAGATCTCACCGCAACCTCTCTAACCTCATCTCTATTTCTCTACTCCCCTCCTCTTCTCTGCCCTTCTCTTGCACCCTATGGAATGCCCGCTCTATCTGTAACAAACTCGCCTATATCCATGACCTCTTTATCTCGCGTCACCTCCATCTGCTCGCCATAACAGAAACCTGGCTCTGCCCTGATGACTCTGCTTCAGTCGCAGCCCTGTGCCATGGCGGTTATCTATTTTCACATACTCCTCGCCCTGCTGGCCGTGGGGGCGGTGTTGGACTACTTCTCTCTCCCTCCTCCAGATTTCAACCCCTTCTTCCACCTCAATCTCACTGTTTTTCCTCCTTTGAAGTCCACTCTATCCGCCTTTTCTCTCCTCTGCCTCTTCGAATAGCGGTCATTTATCGTCCCCCTGATAAGTCCCTTTCATCCTTTCTCAGTGACTTTGATGCCTGGCTTGCCTTCTTCCATGATCCTTCCTCCCCCTCTCTCATCCTTGGTGACTTTAATATTCCTGCTAATGATCCTTCCAACTCTTATATTTCCAAGTTACTTGCTTTAACGTCCTCCTTTAATCTCCAACTATGCTCCACCTCCCCCACTCATCAAAATGGTCACTGTCTTGATCTCATCTTCTCCTCCAACTGTTCACCCTCTAGTTTCCTTGCCTCTGATGTTCCCTCCTCTGATCACCATCTTATAACTTTCACACTTAAATCTCCTCCCTCCCAGTCCCGTCCTATCTTATCTCATTTATCTAGGAATCTTCACGATATTGACCCTTCATCTCTATCCTCCCATGTTTCAAACCTCCTCTCTACTGTGGCACCATCCACATCTGTCAACGAGGCTGTTTCTTCTTACAACAATACTCTATCCTCTGCCTTAGACACTCTTGCACCTTTGATGACTCGCCCTGTAAGGCGTACAAAACCCCAACCTTGGCTGACTTCTAATATCCGCTACCTACGTTCCTGTACCCGCTCCGCCGAACGCCTCTGGCGGAAATCTCAGGCCCTTGGTGATTTCTTACACTTTAAGTTCATGCTGACCTCCTTCCAATCTGCTCTTTCACGTGCCAAACAGGATTATTATATCCAACTGACCAACTCTCTTGGCTCTAATCCTCGATTTCTCTTCACCACATTGAACTCTCTCCCCAAGGTGCCCCTCCCCCAACTCCCCCTTCATTATCTCCTCAGACCCTTGCTGAATTCTTTCACAACAAGGTTGAAAAGATAAACCTTGCTTTCTCTACCTCACCACCTCTCCCTCCACTAGTCCGTTCCCCTCTCTCTCCTTCCCCTCATTCCCTTTCCTCCTTTCCTGAAGTTACTATTGAGGAAACTACACTTCTCCTTTCTTCCTCAAAATGTACCACCTGTTCCTCTGATCCCATTCCCACCCACCTTCTTAATGCCATCTCTCCCGCTCTTATTCCTTTTATCTGTCACATTCTCAACCTCTCACTTTCCACTGCGACTGTCCCTGCTGCCTTTAAACATGCTGTGGTCACACCTCTCCTTAAGAAACCTTCACTCGACCCTACTTGTCCCTCTAATTACCGACCCATCTCCCTCCTTCCTTTTCTCTCCAAATTACTTGAGCGTGCTGTTCACCGCCGCTGCCTTGATTTTCTCTCCTCACATGCTATTCTTGACCCACTACAATCTGGTTTTCGCCCTCTCCACTCAACCGAAACTGCGCTTACTAAAGTCTCCAATGACCTATTACTGGCTAAATCCAGAGGTCAATATTCCATCCTCATTCTTCTTGATCTTTCCGCTGCTTTTGACACTGTCGATCACAGCATACTTCTCGATACCCTGTCCTCACTTGGATTCCAGGGCTCTGTCCTTTCCTGGTTCTCTTCCTACCTCTCCCTCCGCACCTTTAGTGTTCACTCTGGTGGATCCTCTTCTACTTCTATCCCTCTGTCTGTCGGCGTACCTCAGGGTTCTGTTCTTGGTCCCCTCCTCTTTTCTATCTACACTTCTTCCCTTGGTTCATTAATCTCATCCCATGGCTTTTCCTACCATCTCTATGCTGATGACTCCCAAATCTACCTTTCTACCCCTGATATCTCACCTTGCAACCAAACCAAAGTTTCAGCGTGCTTGTCTGACATTGCTGTCTGGATGTCTCAACGCCACCTGAAATTAAATATGACCAAAACCAAGCTTCTCATTTTCCCCCCCAAACCCACCTCCCTGCTCCCCCCGTTTTCTATTTCTGTTGATGGCTCTCTCATTCTCCCTGTCTCCTCAGCGCTAAACCTTGGGGTCCTCTTTGACTCTTCTCTCTCCTTCTCTGCTCATATCCAGCAGTTTGCCAAGACCTGTCGTTTCTTTCTTTACAACATCCGTAAAATCCGCCCCTTTTTTTCCGAGCACTCTACCAAAACCCTCATCCACACCCTTGTCACCTCTCGTTTAGACTACTGCAATCTGCTCTTTGCTGGCCTCCCACTTAGTCATCTCTCCCCTCTCCAGTCGGTTCAAAACTCTGCTGCCCGTCTCATCTTCCGCCAGGGTCGCTTTACTCATACTACCCCTCTCCTCAAGACCCTTCACTGGCTCCCTATCCATTTTCGCATCCTGTTCAAACTTCTTCTACTAACCTATAAATGTACTCACTCTGCTGCTCCCCAGTATCTCTCCACACTCGTCCTTCCCTACACCCCTTCCCGTGCACTCCGCTCCATGGATAAATCCTTCTTATCTGTTCCCTTCTCCACTACTGCCAACTCCAGACTTCGCGCCTTCTGTCTCGCTGCACCCTACGCCTGGAATAAACTTCCTGAGCCCCTACGTCTTGCCCCATCCTTGGCCACCTTTAAATCTAGACTGAAAGCCCACCTCTTTAACATTGCTTTTGACTCGTAACCACTTGTAACCACTCGCCTCCACCTACCCTCCTCTCTTCCTTCCCGTTCACATTAATTGATTTGATTACTTTATTTATTTTTTGTCTATTAGATTGTAAGCTCTTTGAGCAGGGACTGTCTTTCTTCTATGTTTGTGCAGCGCTGCGTATGCCTTGTAGCGCTATAGAAATGCTAAATAGTAGTAGTAGTAATCTGTGTGTGGCCTGCAATAACTGTGGGCACCTAAATGTAGCAAAAGCCCACATGACTTACTGTAAGTTGTATGCGTGTCAGCCCTGCCCATACCCTTCCCATGTGAATGACCCCCCCTTGCAGTTACATGCTATGCCACTTACACACATCCTCACATAGTGCCTAGGTGAACTGCTGCCATATATGAATGTAAATGTACACTTACCTGCGACAGTGCTTCTATTCTGTACATTTATCCCACAACGCTTCCCCAATTTAACACTTCCCTCCAGAGCTCCCCATATACATGATCAGTCTCTGATCCATTCCACATGTCCCCCCCCCCCCCCCCTCATGTATATGGTCTCAAAATTGGAGCACTTCCTATGTGCACACACTTTCTATCCACATCCACCAGCTTATTCATATGCTCTCTTACTCTCCCAAATTAATTCCCTTTTCCCCAGCAGTCTCTCTCCCCATCCAATCCTAGTCAGTCTCCACCAGTCCTTCTCCCCCACAACTTGTCCCAACGTCACTCTCCCACCAGCCTAGTCCATCCTAACTATGCCTTCTCAATATTCCCTCAATTCTATTCCCACTAGTACCCCTCACTCTCCCTTTTGTCTTTCTGCCACTAGTTATCCTCGGGTTCCCTTCGGTCTCTCTACCAGTCACTCTCACTCTTCATTTAACCTATCCACACGTTACTCTTTCCCTCCAGCCTATCCCCATCGCTCTGTGCATATTGGTTTCTCTTCCCCTCAGTCTGATCCACCAGTTTTCTCTCTCCTCTCTGGCCCCCTCAGCCATCCACCACTTTGTCTAACCCAGCCACAACATTTTCTGATTCTCCCCAGTTCTTGCCCTACCACTCTCTCTCAATCATAAGCCTAGAAGTAGCTTAATGGTAACTGAATTGGGCTGAGAACCTGGAGAACTGAGTTCAAATTCCCACCGGAGCTCCTTGTGACCCTGGGCAAGTCACTTAGCCCTCCACCAGGGGCGTAGCCAGCCTTCCGTGGGAGGGGGGTCCAGAGCCCGGGGGGAGGGGGCACATTTTAGCCCTCCCTCCGGCGCCGCCCCCCCACCGCCGACATTGCCGCCCCCCCCTCGCCGCCGCGAACCTGCCGCCGCCGCCTACCTTTACTTTTGCTGGCAGGGGATCCCACTCCCCGCCAGCCGACGTCTGTTTCTTAGTCGCTTCCTGCTCTTCAATTTGTTTGCTGACGTCCTGCACGTACAATTACGTGCAGGACGTCAGCAAACAAATTGAAGAGCAGGAAGGACTGAGAAGACGTCAGCTGGCGGGGAGTGGGATCCCCCGCCAGCAAAAGTAAAGGTAGGCGGCGGCGGGTTCGCCGGGAGGGGGGTCCTGGGGTGAATCTGCGGGGGCCCCGGCCCCCTCAGGCCCCACGTAGCTACGCCACTGCCCTCCACTGCCCCAGGTACAAAAATAGACTGTGAGCCCAGTAGGGAGAAAGTATCTGCACACAATATGTAAACCACTTTGGGTGTGCCACAGAAAGGCGCTATATAAAGTCCATGACCCTGGTACCTGGTCAAAAACTCTCCCAACATAATAGTCCCTGACTTAACAGCCACTGTCAAAACGGCCCACCCACAATATAACCCTTGACAAGTTAGCACCACGACAAAAGGGCCCGATCAGGCTGCCCAGAATATGGGACTGCATTTTGTTCCTAATAATCTTATCTTGTCAAACAGGATAAGGTTGGTAAGACTATGAAAATGATAACAATATTGTTGTTGTTTTTTTTAATTAGCATGTTGATGGAAGAATAGTTTCTTTAAATAGCAGAACAGATTCTGTTGCCGTTCTGCAATTCTTCACTGCTGCTTTAAGCAAGTCTCAGCCTCTGTGGTCCTAAAACTTTCGAAGTGGCACTTTCTTATCAATTTAAGAAGACTGGTGAAAAAGTTAAAAGAAATGCAAGACACCACAAGACAGAGAGAGTAGTGGATGCTTGGAATGCCCTCCCGCGGGAGGTGGTGGAAACGAAAACGGTAACGGAATTCAAACATGCGTGGGATAAACATAAAGGAATCCTGTTCAGAAGGAATGGATCCTCAGGAGCTTAGCCGAGATTGGGTGCCAGAGCCGGTGGTGGGAGGCGGGGCTGGTGGTTGTGAGGCGGGGATAGTGCTGGGCAGACTTATACGGTCTGTGCCCTGAAGAGGACAGGTACAAATCAAGGTAGGGTATGCACAGAAAGTGGCACATGTGAGTTTGTCTTGTTGGGCAGACTGAATGGACCGTGCACAGGTCTTTTTCTGCCGTCATCTACTATGTTACTAGATGATAATTTCTACCATATTCGCTATAGGTCAGAATAACAGTTCATAGTACGAGAAAGCCCCTCATGTAAAAATGTCTGGAGATCCAGAACATAGTCTGCATCTTGCATCCTTTGTTGTATGACTGCCCTGTCAGGCATCAGGTGGTAGCTGCTGGAAGCCAGCAGCAATTTCAGGTCCCCCCACCCACAGGAAAGCCACTGCTACCCTGGAGTGTAAACTCCTCTCTGAATTCTTATCCTCACCGAGACAGTTCTGAAGCAGCCAGAGGACAGTGTTTTATTTGATTTCTGGATTTTTGCTTCTTCAAACAGAGCACAGCCCCTACGCCCAGAGTTGTCCACAGCCTCATGACTGAACCAACAGCTGCTCCTGCCAATTTACGGTAGTGCACTGGCATTTCTGCAAGCAAATTTATGTGTAACAGTTTCCACTATTTTTTTAAACTCTTTAGTGCAGTAAAAAAAAAAAAATAATAAAAAAAACCCAGCTAACTTCTGCATTAACATGTATGTCTATTTAACATTAAAATAAAAATGACCCCGTCATACATCATATACCGCTAAGTTTTGGGCACAAGAATATTTAAAACTACGGTTTCAGGTTCCAAGCAGGATTTGTTTTCCCGTTAACAATGTAGAAAATGAGTATGAAAACTGTCTCTACTACAGGGATCCTAAACTGAACAGTAAGCTGAGCAGGGACAGTTCACAGCTCCCTAGGGACAAGTTCAATTTCTTCAAAGGAATTACAACAGATCGAAGATTTCAGTTTCAAGTGGGTGTGTTAGTTTACAGTACTAACAGAGGTCCAGCCCTGTCCAAATTCAGGATATCCAAGACTTCCAGTACTCAGGTAACAAGTTGACATCTCAAGTACTTCACCTCGACGCCATGCATCATCGATCCAATATTTGAGTAGAGCAGCATGTCTTAGCAGTCTCCGAGTTGCTGGAAACCACTTCCCTGTTCCCAACACCCCTTGTCTAGTCTCTGGAGCCAATACAGTTCCTTGGAGTGGGGTCCGATTCTTTCTGCAGTCCTCTCTTTCATAGGTAGTGGAATGGAGTGAGTCACTGGGGCCATGGTCCTACCAATGATTTGACCAATACAGCATCTGTAACTATAGAGCTTGGGGGCAAGGATGGAGATTGGTTGGCTTGACCTCTTCAACCATAAAGCTATTCCTCTGCCCCTGCCCTTGGAACATTTAGGGCTCCTTTTACAAAGCCACAATAGCGATTCCCGCATAGCAAATGTGACGAAGCCCATTCAATTCCCATGGGCTTTGTCACACTTGATGCTCCATAATCGCTATTGCAGCTTTGTAAAAGGAGCCCTAAATGTTCCAAGGGCTCAGAGGGCAAAGCACTCCCCCCCTCCCACCCAGGCAGAAGCCACATTTGAAACCCACCAGTGGCCAGTCCTAACACACAGTAACAAAGTAGACAATCAACGTCTGACTAGTTATTCTGTCCACGAGGCATACAGGTTGGGTACAGATCCCCTATATTCTATAACACTGCTCCTTACTGGTTGGAATGCCCCTGACCCACCCATGCCCCTTCTATGGCCACACCCCCTTTTGGGTTGCGTGCTAAGGAATTTGGGTGCCCAGTGTTCTAGAACAGTGTAGTCAGATGTACGCAAATCCTAATCGGTGCCAATTACATCAATAATTGGTTGTTAGCATCCAATTAGTGCTCATTAGTAGCTCCTTATCCAATTAAATTGCGAGTGAATCATGGATCAGCGCCCAAATTTGGATGCCATATATAGAATCAGAGGAACAGAGTACAGCAAACAAAATATACGCGGCTGTTTTACAGCATATTACATAGGTCTGAAAATGAAAGAATTCAATACATGATTTATGTTCCACCATAAGCTCGTAGAGGAGCCCAACAAGATAAACTCACTACATATGGTATGATGTAATACATCTTATGTATACCTGAGTTTGATTTATCCTTGCCATTTATAGGGCATGAACTGTAGAAGTCTGCCTGGCACTGGCCTTTTTCTAAAATTTCTGAAGTCAAAGCCCCTGAAAAGCTCCACTCCAGCCCATCCAAATCTATTCAGTCATGCTCAGGGCACAGACCATAGAAGCCTGCCCAGCACCGGCTTTTCTATCTAATCTCCGCTCAGCTTCTTTGGATCCATTCCTTCTAAACAGGATTCCTTTGTGTTTGTCCCATGCTACAAAACATTTATCTTCTAAAATTACTCCGAAGCACACACAAGTGCCAAAAGGCATTGTGGAATCAACAAAGATGAGTTCTAGAATACTTTTATACAAATAAGGTCAAAAACGCCAACCTTGCTAAGCCACCAACCATTTCATCAGCAGCTACTAAGCTGCATATGAGGGGGGGGGGGGGGGGTGGAACCACAGGCCAGCACATGACTTTCTGTTTATTTTTCCAGGGACACAATGCAAAGTTATTTTAGTTTTGTGGTGACAAGAAAGAGGAGGAGCCACACAGGACAAAGGTCTCTTGATTATCCCAAGATGTAATTACACAACTGCATGCCAGCTCTCGGCCCCACCCAAAAGCCAGGTCCAGCTAAAAGCTACAGAGCTGTGCCTGAAGGCCCAGATTGAATTCAGGGAGTCTGATTTTGCAGATAAAGGTGCTAAATCAAAGGCTTTAAACCCACTGACCCTTTTCAGCCCAGTTCAGAAAGAACTGAACGTAGAAGCTCTAAATGTTATATTGCTGAGTGATGACAACTGTGTTCCCTATAAGAAAACCAGAAGTTACTACGTCCCACTGCTGTTGCTGCCCATGAAAACAAGTTACGTGAAATAACATTACATATGCAGTCAGAGGCAAGTTTTCATAGGCTCCCATCTGTCCGATGAGGATATTTTTTTCCTTCCACCCAAATCATTTTACAAATCTGTTCTCCAGCTGAGCTGAGTGCCGCCATCAGCACTTACTGCGCAATCCAATAAAAGACAGCGCACTAGAAATATATACACTAGTGACGTCAGACATATACTTGGGTATAACCCAAAAACTCTGTCTCTCATGAGCATATGTCAAAAATATTCTAAATAGCTCTATGAAGACGAAACTTTTCTTTAAACCCCTCCCCTTCCCGTAAAGGGCTTATTCTACTCTTATAAAGCTAAAAAAAAGAGAAATGCACTCCCGCTGGTCTGTCTTTTGGAGACTCTGACGAACCAATCCTCCTGCACAGTTCACTTCCAGCACAATTTGGGGGCAACTTTGTTAACGGGTCTCCATTTAGGCACCTGCAAGCCGTAGGAGCCTAATTCTGTAACAGAACCAAGGCACCGAGGTTGTATTATAGAATACAGGCGTGTTGACAACTAGCTTATGCTAAACATCTAGGCACCTACATTTACACCAGCCGCACAACTGGCATAAGTGTGCATGCCTAAACGTTGCAGGTACACATGTAACAGCATT
The DNA here is from genome assembly GCF_901765095.1 of Microcaecilia unicolor. Classification (NCBI taxonomy): domain Eukaryota; kingdom Metazoa; phylum Chordata; class Amphibia; order Gymnophiona; family Siphonopidae; genus Microcaecilia; species Microcaecilia unicolor. Next base: position 43,236,528 of record NC_044035.1, on the reverse strand, counting down.
CAGTAAGTTTATTTATTTATTTGCATTTATTTACTGCCTTTTTGAAGGAATTTACTCAAGACGGTGCACAGTAAGAATAGATCAAACATTAGCAATAGACAATTACAGCAGTAAAAACATTCGCATAACAATACAATGTATGGAATAGTATACTACTTACAATGCCAACACAATACGTAATATAACGTTTTAATTGACAATGTAGGGTATAAGCAAAGACGGAACATATACATAGGTAAGAGAGTAAGAAGTCTTAGAAAGTAAGTAAGGTGACTAATTTAAAGAAAGGTGCATGTGAGGTCAGAGAGATGGTTAAATATTATTTCAGCTAGGGTAGGAGTGGTCCTGCTGCAGTATGTGCAGCCCATGTCACTCCTTGTATGTGAGTGAGATTAACAAGTTAGTTACTTCTTCCATTCAAGGCCTGGTTGAAGAGCCGAGCTTTCACCTGCTTCCTGAAGTAAAGAGAAGTCTTGTGTTAAGTACAGCCTTTCAGGGAGTGCATTCCAGAGTATGGGGGCTTCTGTCCTACGCATGCTCCACCCCTTCACACATCCCCTTTGCAAATATGAACTATGGACAGAATTCAGTAAATGGCACCTGATCTTCCCAGTGCCTAAGAAAGTATTTTATAAAGGGCGCTCTGTGCAGAATACTAGCTTAGCGCGGATCTTGCGAGTAATTTTGGGCGTAGCACTTACACCTGCTGTAAATGCTGATGCACAAGTGGCAGTTGGGGGCATAAATGACCCTATTCTTTAATATCACACCTCATCTCTAGGGGACGCCCCCAATCTGCCCCTCCCCCTGTCGAGTTGTGCACTATGCGATTTAGTCACGTTGTTATAAAATTGGACACACAGCAGATCTGCGCACAACTCTTAATTTTTGACAAGTGCCCATTATCTCCACTTATTAATACTAGGGCTTTTTTTTTGAGGGGGTACTTGGGGGTACTGAGTACCGGCACCTTTTCCATTGTCTGCTAAAATGAAAGAGCTCAGGCTCTACACACCAATTCTGCCTTGTCATAGATTCTGTGACTGGTTGCAGAGGGCCTGGCTATTTTGGGGGTGGGTCCCTCAGTGATCACACCACCCTTGAAGGGTGGCCTAAAATTTGAGTACCGGCACCTTTTTTGCTAGAAAACATGCACTGGTTAATACCTAACTAATTAGTCTGCACACAGATCAAGGATCCATGCCAACTTTGGGTACCATACACGGAATCCACTAGTAGGGAAGTAGGTATTTGCAGAATAGCACTTAGGCAGAACATTAAGTGCTTTTGTGTGCTTACACAAGTGTCTGCGTCATTGTTCTAAGCATTTTTTTTTTTAATTTTAACAAACTATATACCACCTAAAAATCTAGGTTATTTCTAAAAACACACAAGTCTTAAGACACAAAACTAAAACTAAATCATACATAAAAACGTAACGCTTCATTCTAGAGCCCCCATTATAAAAGGGACTAAGCAAAAGGACCCAAAAGAATCTAGCCCTCGGAGAAACGCTACCACAATTAACTGCATCTTCAAATGTTTCTTACATTGTTTCGCACTGCCATATAAACGTAAATGTCCTGCAAGTGCATCCCATAATAAAGGGGTCCTTTTACTAAGCCACGTAAGTGCCTATGCATGCTCAACATTCACCAATTTGGACCTACCGCCCGGCTACCATGTGGCCTGGGTGGTAATTTCATTTTTTTTATGCCCATCCACTAAGCACCCCAGAAAATTTCCGGCAGGTGGCGCTAATCGGCAGTGTACATGCGCTGACGATTACCACCTGGATACCGCATGGCCCAGGCAGTAATTTCATTTTTTATGAGCATCCACTACGCGTGCCGGAAAATTTCCGGCATGCGGTGGTAATCGGCAATGTACGCGCACTGACTATTACCACCCGGTTAACACGTGAGACTTGACTGCTAAGTCAATGGGTGGTGGTATGGTCTCAGGCCTAAAATGGACACGCACCAATTTTTATTTTGTCTCATGTCCATTTTTGGCCCCCCAAAAAAGGCCTTTTTTGTAGGTGTGCTGAAAAATGGACCTGCGTGCGTCCAATACATACATCTACACCAGCCATTTTCAGCGCACCTTAGTAAAAGGACCCTAAAGTTCCAACCATAGTGATGGCTGACTTTCTAGTCTCTGCATAATGTGCATTAAATACACACATAAATATGAGCACCTGGGTTCCAGAACTGCCCTTTTCATGTCCAGACACTACACCTCAAATCTAAAATCAAATCAGTCAAACTAACTGCTAGTTCTGCAATGATAACTACTGGACAGCTGTTCACAAACCAAGAAAAGTCACACCCACATGCCAAACAGGGTTATACAAAGAGGAGAGAAAAAACAAACACTCAACTCTATTTAATCTTTTACAATACATAGAATACAAAGTTCCATGTTCACAAATAGAAGCCCTAACTAAACATAACCCCATTTATTGCCAGCCTATGCAAACACCGTAGGGATACACCAAAGCCTAACTAGAATGTGATACAAGTTTTGCCCAAATGTTGCTCACAGTGAAGTAATAACTCGGTGGCAAGGTGAAAGAACGCAAACTCCACTAATCTGCCGGAAATCCCATGGTGTAACATTAACTATATGGCCCACAGGCTTGAATCCGGTGTTCACAGGATTTAAACAGCCTGAATGATCCTTTGTTTAGAGTGGGTGAGCAAAACAAGGAGAAATGGATAATTCTCCAGATAAACAGAGAAGCAGCAAAACAAAAATTTAATATGGCACTTATCCTCAAAAAGGAGATCGATGAAGCTAAGCAGTCCGCTGCAGAAAGATTAGACGAAGTTATCAGTCTTGGGCGAGCTCTTACAAAGACAGGAGGCCTAAGGCCTACACAACAGTACTTAGCTACTACAATTTGCAAAAGAGCTGGCTATAAGAGCTAAGGGCAGAAAGATTAGCAGTTGAAGGATTTGAAGGCGACGAAACAGTGTGACAAGGCGGTGGCTGTATCTAGAAGGTTGCTGGGCTGTATAGAGAGAGGTGTGACCAGCAGAAGAAAGGGAGTGTTGATGCCCCTGTATAAGTCGTTGGTGAGGCCCCATCTGGAGTAT